>NW_016107629.1:263041-295273 GCF_001604975.1 Cebus imitator
CTGGTTTTTTGAAAAGATCAACAAAATATACCACTAGCCAGATTAATAAAAAAGAAAAGGGAGAAGAATCAAATAGATGCAATAAAAAAGGAAAAAGGGGATATCACCACCGATTCTACAGAAAAACAAACTACCATCAGAGATTACCACAAACAACTCTATGGAATAAATGGATAAATTCCTGGACACTTGCACCCTCCCAAGTCTAAACCAGAAATAAGTGGAAATCTTTGACAGACAAATAACAAGGGCTGAAGTTGAGGCAGCAATTACTAGCCTACCAACCAAAAACAGTCCAGGTCCAGACGGGTTCACAGCTTAATTCTGCCAGACATACAAAGAAGAGCTGGTACCATTTCTTCTGAAACTATTCCAAACAATACAAAAAGAGAGAGTCCTTCCCAAATCATTTTATGAGACCAACATCATCCTGATACCAAAACCTGGCAGAGACTCAACAAAAAAAGAAAACTTCAGACCAATATCCATCATGAACATTGATGCAAAAATCTTCAATAAAATACTGGCAAACGATTGCAACAGCACATCAAAAAGCTTATCCAACATGATCAGGTAGGCTTCATCCCAGGATGCAAGGGTGGTTCAACATACTCAAGTCTATAAATGTAATCTACCACACATAAACAGAATCAAAGACAAAAACCACATGATTATCCCAATAGATGCAGAGAAGACCTTCAACAAAATTCAACAGCCATTTATGCTAAAAACTCTTAATAAACTAGGAATCAAAGGAACATATTTCAAAATAATAAAAGCTATTTACAACAAACCTACAGTCAATATCATACTGAATGTGCAAAAACTGCAAGCATTCCCCTTGAAATCTGGCACTAGATAAGGAGGCCCTCTCACCACTCCTATTCAATATAGTATTGGAAGTTCTAGCCAGAGAAATTAGGCAAGAAAAAAAAATAAAGGGTATTCAATTAGGAAAGGAGGAAGTCAAATTGTCTCTATTTGCAGATGATATGATTGTATATTTAGAAGACCCTGTCATCTCAGCCCAAAATCTCCTGAAACTGATAAGCAACTTCAGCTAAGTCTCAGGATACAAAATCAATGTGCAGAAACGACAAGCATTCCTATACACCAATAACAAACTTAAAGAGAGACAAATCAAAAGTGAACTCCCATTCACAGTTGCTACAAAGAGAATAAAATACCTAGGAATAAAACTAACAAAGGATGTAAAGGACCTCTTCAAGGAAAACTACAAACCACTGCTCAAGGAAATAAGAGAGGACACAAACAGATGGAGAAACATTCCTTGCTTATGGTTAGGAAGAATCAATATCATGAAAATGTCTATACTGCACAAAGTAATTTATAGATTTAATGCTATCCGCATCAAGCTACCAATGACCTTCTTCACAGAACTGGAAAAAAACACCTTAAACTTCATATGGAACCAAAAGAAAGCCTGGATAGCCAAGACAATCGTAAGCAAAAAGAACAAAGCTGGAGGCATCATGCTACCCAACTTCAAACTATACTACAAGCCTACAGTGATCAAAACAGCATAGTACTGGTTCCAAAACAGACATACAGACCAATGGAACAGAACAGAGGCCTTGGAGACAATGCCACACATCTGCAGCCATCTGATCTTTGACAAACCTGACAAAAACAAGCAATAAGGAAAGGATTCCCTGTTTAATAAATGGTGTTGGGAAAGCTGGCTTAGCAGTGTGCAGAAAGCAGAAACTGGATCCCTTCCTTACACCGTATACTAAAATTAACTCCAGATGGATTAAAGACTTAAACATAAGACCTAACACCATAATAACCCTAGAAGAAAACCTAGGCAAAACCATCCAGGACACAGGCATAGGCAAGGACTTCATGGCTAAAACACCAAAAGCATTGGCAACAAAAGCCAAAATAGACAAATGGGATCTAATTAAACTCCAGGGCTTCTGTACAGCAAAATACACAATCATTAGAGCAAGCTGACAACCAACAGAATGGGAAAAAAATTTTGCAATCTACCCATCTGACAAAGGGCTAATATCCAGAATCTACAATGAGCTAAAACAGATTTAGAAGAAAAAAAAGTAAACCCATTCAAAAGTGGGCGAAGGATATGAACAGACACTTTTCAGAAGAAGACATATATGAGGCGAGCAAACATATGAAAAAATGCTCATCATCACTGATTATTAGAGAAATGCAAATCAAAACCACATTAAGATACAACCTCATGCCAGTTAGAATGGTAATCATTAAAAAATCTGGAGACAGCAGATGCTGGAGAGGATGTGGAGAAATAGGAACACTTTTATACTGTTGGTGGGAGTGTAAACTAGTTCAACCATTGTGAAAGACAGTATGGCGCTTCCTCAACAACCTAGAAGTAGAAATTCCGTTTGACCCAGCAATCCCATTATTGGGTATATACCCAAAGGATTATAAATTGTTCTATTATAAAGACACATGCACATGTAATGTATGTTCATAGCGGCACTGTTTACAATAACAAAGACCTGAAACCAACCCAAATGCCCCTCAATGATAGGCTAGACAAGGAAAATGTGGCATATATACACCATGGAATACTATGCAGCCACAAAAAGTGATGAATTTGTGTCCTTTGTAGGGACATGGATGAATCTGGAAACCATCATTCTCAGCAAACTGACACAAGAACAGAAAATCAAACACCGTATTTTCTCACTCATAGGTAGATGTTGAACAGTGAGAACACAGGGGCACAGGGAGGGGAGCATCATACACTGGGTTCTGTTGGCAGTGGGCCAAGGGAGGGATAGCAGGGAGATGGGGAGCTAGGGGAGGGTTAACATGGGGAGAAATGCCAGATATAGGTGATGGGTGGATGGAGGCAGCAAATCACATTGCCATGTGTGTACCTATGCAAGAATCCTGCATGATCTGCACATGTACCCCAGAACACAAATACAAAAAACAAAAAAGAGAGAGAGAGGAGTGGTAATTTACTGGCTGCTGCTATTGACCCAGCCTCTTAAGAGAAAGTGTTATATGAGCAATGGAGCCTCCTATCTAAGGACACAAATATGTCAGCAGCAAAACTAATACAAAGAATAGTAGAAACCTAAATAAATAGTATAAATCTTAAAGTTCATATAACCTAAATTCCTACCCAGTTAATTCAATTTATAAGTTTATAGACCAGCTTGAATAATACTGCAAGTAACAGAGAATTTATCTCCTTTATAAGACATTCCAGTCTATTGTAAAGGTGATGCAATTATTAGTAATTTCTTCTTGAATTGTGTAAACATGTAGGCAAAAGTTTGTATAACTATAGTTTTGAAAAACAGATCTTGAATTATGTGGCACCCTTTTGTGTTCTCTACACTTCTTTTCACAATAAACAAACCCATTTTCTTTATTTGACCCATAAAGATATGGTGTCTAGGCCTTTTACTATTTAGATTGTGAAGGCTAGTGTTTGACTTAGAAACTGGTCCTTCTTGATTAGACACAACCTTTTTCTTTCCCTTCTTATCTTGGGATGTCCTTGTCTCTTCTATCCTACACTACAGATCATCATCTGTCATTTCAGTCTCCTGTGAATGCCATTCATTCTACCTAGAATGTCCACCTTTTCATTCTTTATTTGGTGAACTCTTATTTATTACTCAATATTCATCTCAAATATTACTATCCATGTGCCCCAAAGCAGCTTTGGCTGCATTACCAGTACTTCTTTTATATTAATACTTATGGCATTTAACTTTATCTTTCTCAGTAAAATAAATATCAAAAGGACAGGAATCTTACTAATCTTTTTATTTTCACTGCCTAGTATGGTTTGTCCTACAGAATCCAGTAAACATTGTTTAAATGCATGTTTGCTTGTCAAAGTGTGATACCCCAAATTGGGCACAATACTTTACTGCAGAGTAAAGTAGGAGTATCACATTATTTGATCTGAATGCTGTATGTCTACCAAGGTGCTTATTTTGTTACTTTATTGTTTTCTTTGTTTGTGTCGTGACTCCAGTTCACTCATGTTGTCCTTATATAGAACTGCATTTCCTGTTGTCTTTCACCAGAATTGCAGTTCAGCCAAATCTCCTCCATTCTCAGTTCCTAGCAACAGAAACTGACTCTGGATAATTTAGTCCCAAAATAAAAGTGGTTGTTGAAATGTGTTGTATAGGCCACAAATGCAACTGGAACTCTGGAATTTTGAAAACAGGCAGGAGAAGGTGGAGGCTAAGCATCTAGAAGCAGCAACAAAACTCTGGGAAACATGGACATTTAAGTAGCAGATGGAAGAAAAGAGCACGGGAAGGAAAACTGAGAAGGAGCCGTCAGAGAGGCATTAAAGATAACCACAATAGTTTCAAAGCCACAGACATTAAGAGACTAAAGAGGATATTTCCAACAGGGTGCTGAACAGTGGCAAATGCAGCAGGGATTTAATAAGACAGTGGTTGTAAAATGTCCATTCCATTTGTAATTAGTCATTGGTGAGCCTGATGAGAGCACTTCCAGTAAAGTGGGAGGATGGAAGGTGGCTTCCATTGAGGAGTTAAGAGAATAGGCAGGGTAGACTAGATTTTTGAGTATTCTCAGTGAGAGCTGGTGAGGAAAGGAGTGTATGACACTGAGGAAGAGCTTTTATTAGAAGAGTCTTGAACATTTCTATCAGCTATGGGAAAATGCTGGAAAAGAGATTGGAGTAGAGAAGAGAGAAAGTGATTAGTTTAAATGTGTTTCTGAGAAGAGAGGAGGGATGGGGGGTAGAGGTCAGAAATATAGTCATGACAGTGTGAGGGACACCTCATTCTCTGGAGTGGCAGGAAGGAGGAGAAGGCTGTGTGAACCTAACAGTGAATTTGATTGTGTGGGTATGAAAAGTTGATGGAATTGGCCTTTGATTGTCTGGATTTTCTGAATGATGTGGAAATAAAAGTAATCTACTGAGACTGGAGCAGGACTCTTGAGGAGTTCCTTTTTAATTTATTTTTTATTTGCGGTGGTGTTGAATTTTCTTTTATTATCCACCTCGTAAATGATGGTATTTGCCAAGTTTACGTCACCCTATACAGATTAACCTGGTGGCACGTGTAGTTGCCTTCATCCCCGTACATAATGTATCCTGTTGTCACTATACAGGCTTCACCTCTTTGAATAGACTGCAAACTTAAACGAAATACTTACGTCTTGCTTCCATCCTTTGCCTATAAATGATCTTTGATCAGTGTTTGCTGAATGAACAAAGAGTTTGTTTGTTTGTTTTTAAATTTAACCCCTTTACTCTGGTTTACCCTAAAGAGTTATAAAATTGACATATTTAGAGTACAAGGCAAAGTAGAGGTGGAAAAATGGAGTGCACTTTTATAATACATCATTGTTGAATTTCTACATGAATTTAACATGTGCTCCTTCATCTCTCAGTATTTCATCAGTAGGCCTCTGTGCTCTGGTGTGGACATCTTATATTGCATATGCTAGTGCGTTCATGCAGTATCGTGCATACTTGAAAGTTAAACAGATCTACTGTGAAGAAGACCAAGAGCTTAATTCTTCTTTCCCTGGATCCCCTTACCGGGCCTATGTGAAGCTGCTTGGAAAGGGAGGCAAGAGACCCAACACCCCAACCCTTTCTAGACTGGCAGGGGCAGACACAATTCCCTAAATGGCTACTCTATTCTTGTGACTCGCCAAAGCAGCAGAGGGCAGGATGCCTTTCTGGCTTTTGCTCAGCCATGAGCGATGAGCACGAACTCTCTGTTTACCATCTCTACTCTTATTTATGAGAGAAGTATTATGGTTGGCAGGCCTGTGTGGGATGTCTGGTGTGACTTAGCAGTTCTGGGTTAGAAGTCGACATAATTCATGGGCAGAGAGACCTGGAGAGTAAAGATGTTTGCTTGGCTCTGAGGCTGTGTCAGGCAATTAGCACACCCTGTGGGGTTAGAAAGGGGCTATAGCACAGAACGTTTTCTGTATCTTTAGAACGCATATTTTAAGTCCTCACCAAAAGGATCTTTGTGTCCACTTGGAAAAGGAGTGGAAGAATACCAGGAGTAGCAGCTGACTCTCTTCACTGACTCTGGTGCATGGATTTTATATTTCCTTACATGGTTTGTCTTCCACCTTAATTTGGAAGACCATAGGACCACATCTCTAAAGGCAGTGTTGCTATTCAGCAATTACGCTTGAAAAGAGCTATATGAAGGCCAGCACCTATTCTGATTTATTGGCGCCTGTATAGTCCCTGGATGTTCCATATTAAAACTACCAGTCTTGGACAAAAAGAATCTCTAGGGAGAGGGATGCTTCAGTTTACTTTTGTAAAAACATCTAATGGTTATTATTTAAAGAGTAGCTATTATGTGCCAGGCACTGTTCTACACGTTTTATACGTACTTGATTTTGGCAATAACTTTGAGAGATAGGTGTTATTATCCGTATTTAGCAGATACATACTGAGCCTCAGAATGATTCAGTGATGTGATTAAAGTCACAATGTTAGTAAATAGAGAGAGAAGCAATTCAAATCGGGTTTGTATGATTCTAAAGTCCATTCCTTTTCCACTTACTGAGCCCCATGAATAGCTTTGGAGAGGAAAAGTCACATTGAATAGGCAATTGGAATCCTGAAAGTTGGGTGGGTGGATGAAAATGGGCCATTTTCTTTGCCAAACTCCTCCCTCTTCTTCTCAGCCTTTGCATTAAGAAATATTGGGTCAGGGCAGAGAAAAAACGGGATCATAGGCTGATATGCATTTGAATGTCTTAGGGCCTCATTGATCAAACTGGAAAGGGGGCTCTGTCTTATTTTCTCCCCACTTATTCTCCTTTTAATTTGATGGAACTTTAAAATTTTGACCAAGAATCTCTCTCATATCTCTGAGTCTTTGGAATATCCTACAAAAAGTTTAAAGTCATGCAACATGAGTCTAGAAAAGATATGAGAGGCAATGAAAAAACTCAAGGGGGAAACAAAAACAAAAAAGGCATTTCACCTCAGCCAATTTTTTTTTCTTTATGGAACTGTCCATTAGCTGCCAAGTATCTCCTGAATGTAACAGCTGTGTTCTTCTTGAATATATGCAGAGATGTTTGGAAAGCCTAATTTTTTAAACTGAAAGAGTTGTTTATAAAAGTGCTGATACAGGCTAGGTGTGGTGACTCACGCCTGTAATCCCAGCAGTTTGAGAGGCCGAGGTGGGAGGACCTTCTGAGGTCAGGAGTTTGTGAATAGCCTGGCCAACATGGTGAAACACCATCTCCACTAAAAATACACACACACACACACACACACACACACACACACACATACACACACACACAAATTAGTCGGGCATGGTGGCGGGCGCCTGTAGTCCCAGCCCCAGCGACTTGGGAGGTTGAGACTGGAGAATTGCTTGAACCCAGGAGGCAGAGGTTGCAGTGAGCCAAGATCATGCCATTGCACTCCAGCTGGGCGACGGGAGCGAAACTTCATCTCAAAAAAAGAAAAAGAAAAATTGCTGATGCATGAGATAGTGAAGGGTCTGGGGTTTTATTTCACTTAATATTAATGCAGGTACTAGGAATTAGAGCCCCAGGCTGATGAGCATCAGGACATCTGATTTTCATTCCAGAATCACACACACTGTTGCTGTCATTCCTGTCACTGCCATTAGTTAAAAGCGTAGACATGTGACTAAGGCATTGGGGCAATAGAACCATGGTTAAGAGCTGGACTGCCTGGGATCAATTTTCACATCTACCTCTAACTAGTTACTGGAACTCACTGTATCTTGGTTTCTTTATCTGCAAAGATGCTATTTTAAATTACCTAATATGTACATTGCATGTATAAAATATTCCTATGTAAAGATTATTACTTTTTATTATACAAAATGGGATGACACTCTGTAGAAATGTACCTTAGCTAACCAAAAGAAAACTCAGACTCTCCTCAAAAGGAAAGTTCTAGAAGGAGAATATCCTGATGAGAAGGAGTTGTATGGTCCATGGATCTAACTTTTTACTGTGACATTTGCCTTTCCTTTGGAGTTCTCCCTGATTGACTACGAGCTGCATCTCACTAGCATCAGGAAACACGGCTTCCTTGGTAATGTTCCGAAACCCAGACATGGGGGCAAGTGAGGGTGCTGCTAACCCAAGCTAAAATGAGGGTACTACTACATCTACAACTAGATTTTACCAGTAGCTTCTGGCCAGAAGAGATACATAGACAATATGCTCCAATTTCTGTACTGGCCAATATGAAGCCCACTAGCACCTGTGGCTACTACTGAACACTTGAAATATGGCTAGTCTGAATAAAGATGTGCTATAAAAGACATAAAATTGTAACATATTCCATTCATTGTTTGGTTGAATTTCATAGACATAAAAATGTAACAAATCCCATTAATTGTTATAATGAATTCCATAATTGCTACATTTAGAAAGGACAATATTTTGGATTTATTTGGTTAAATAGAATATATTATTGAAATTAATTTTTATCTTGTTTAATGTGGATGCTAGCAAATTTAAAATTACACTTGTGGCTTGCATTTATGACTCACATTACATTTCTATTGGACAGTACTGATACAGATAACCTGGTTCAGAAAAATATAGCTTGCTCTTCTGGTTTGCTGGCCTCTTTCTTTTTCTGTGACTTCTTTGCTTCTTTTCTTCCAAGCTTGTTATCTCCCACCATGTGATGGCCACTAGAAAACCCACTACCCACGTTACTATTTCTTGACTGCCTTGAGGTCAAGCCTAAGAGAGTGTCAGAGTTAATTCTTTGTCCTGCAGGAAATGTGCACCAAAACCAAACAGCACTTAGATTAAGACATGTTCATTGTCCACAGAATTTTATTCTTATTTGTGCAATCCTCACTGGATCCACCACATTTTAATATAACAAAAGTAGCTCTGATGTTTGTAGAATAAAAAATGATCATGAAAGCTACTCCTGTGTTAGTTATCTTTCCATTTATATAATTATAAATGAATCTCCTTCTTTAAGCATGCCAGGCATACTCAGTTTTTACTTGTTTAGCTTATACTATGTGATATTAACAAAAATATTGTGAAGTAGATAATATTTACATATGAAGAAACTGAGATTTGGAAATGTTAAATAATATTCTGAAAGTCATGTAGCTAGTGTTTGTTAAAGTTGGTTTAAATTGAGGTTTATCTGCCTGAAAGTCCATCTTTGAACCCATTCTGTGTCTGGGTGAAGTATTGTGTTTCTACTCTTAATCTGCCTGAAAAATCCAGAACTCTCAGTACAGTTCTTTGACCCAACCACCTGGATTTTCCTTCTCTACCCTAAGCCTTCTGAATTTTCCATTCAGAGTCTTTTGAATTTTCTCATAACATCATAGAAAGAGTTATGAGAGACTGTTTCCAGTTTTGTAAGGCAAAAGGATGGCTTCTTCAAAGAACCAAAAATTAGGGGAACTTGGAACATGGTAAAATATAATGTAATGACATGATTTTTTTTTTCTGTTTAGGTATGAGGGCAAAGCTTACCAAGTAGGGATATGAAAGTGTGCAGTAGCCTTCTCCTACTATAACTCCTTACTCTGGAAAAGTGAAGGAAACACTATTCCCTGGACTGTTTATGTGGTTGTGTGCAGTGATTTCAAAGCCAGCTCAACTTAGAACTCTTACTCTTAGTTAGACTCACCTGTTTACGGGTGTTGGGATCCTAGTCTAGCTCTTGAACTACTGCAAACTGTAGGTTACTCTCTGGCAGATGGTGTTAATAATAGTGCCTGCTCATAGGGTTGTAGAAGTAAATCAGATGATGCATTTGAAGCACTTAGCTAGTGTGGGAACATAGTATATATTCAAGAAATGTTAGATTTTTTCCCCATGATTTCCCATGCATTAACTTACAGGTTCTGAGCACTCTAGAAGAACAATTGCTGTTCTCAATCCTTGCTAATGTGTCCTATGATTTATATTTCAACCCAGTAAGGTTGTCTTGGATTTTGATGGGAAAAGTGTTAAAATGTGCGTGGTCCCCAGAAGAGAGTGAAGACGCCCTGTGCAATGCCCCTCTGCATCAGCATCATAGCGAGCAGGCAGAGACACAGCACACTCCTGGGTGTGCTCTCAAAGCAGCATAGAAAATTGTAAGCTCCAGTAGCAAGATTTAGATTGCTAACTTGGGGAAAGAATCCCTCTCCTTGCATGTGGGCAGGATACATTTGTTTCCTTCTCTTTCTACCATTCCTGATGCTTTGATGGACAGAAATGGGAAGAGATTTGAGGCTCCAAAGGGATTGTGTGGCAATTATCTTTATAAGGCAATGATTGATTATTTCTTTGCACAATTTCACTTTAATTGTGCTCATTTAGTATACCTGACTAATATAAATACATATTGTGGCATATAATATATCCCCAATGTATATACAATAAAAGCTATTATTCCTTTCTGTGTTCTGGTGCTAATAAACAAGCTATTCAAGCTTTGCTCAGGTAGTTTGCAGCATTACTAGAATGCCTTGATGGAATTACAGCATTATCCGTATACAGCGGGGGCATATGATTCCTTTTATGTAATATAATACCCTATAACGTAATGAGTATCATTAATAAAGTGACAAAATAAAACTTGAATTACCACTTCAGGATGTGCTTTATTCAACCAGTAATATACTTTTTGGTCCTTTGTAGTTTCTCTCTTTTGAATTCATGGCTTACTGCATTCAAACTGTGATATTAACACGCCAACCAAGTGTACCCTGTTGTGTCATAAAGTCATGGTACTGAGGTGTCGAAGGAGAAAAAACAAACATTATTCTAAAACAGAAACTGGGGAATGTTACTGTGATGCTTTAAAAGAAGATATGGCTCTCATGAATAAGCAAATTTATTTACTACCCAAAAGCAACATTTCTATTTTTATTTTTGGAAAGGTAAGTGTTCTTTGCTCAGAAAGAAATGTTATATGAAATCTGTGTTTTGAAAATGGAACTAAAAGATAAAATCATAAGTTAGTTTTTTTTGCCAAGTTTAGACATTAAGGGGCGGCACAGAATGCTGTGAGAATACTGAACAGTATGGTAGGCAGAAAAAAAAAAGCACCTTTGATTCTCTCTCTCTCTTTTTTCTTTTTTTTTTTTTTTTTTTTTCCACTTGATACTACCAGCTGATTAGTTCAGAGTAATTCTTGTAAAGACAGCATCTCAGGTTTTCTCTGGATAGCTCATTTATCTTCAAAGCATAGAGGATATAGACATTTTATGGTGGTATCAAGGATATCAGTTAGAAAGAGTGGTTTTCCTTCTGATACAGTAAGCTCAGCACAGATTTCCACAAAACACAGTGACATATTCAGAAAATGCTCAAAATTTTAGAAATTGGTTTCTAATTCTAGATAGCAGGAAGCCTATATGTTCACGTGAGGTAGGCGATGAGAAGATTTTGAGGTTTCTTGATAGTCTGCAGCAGGAAGAATTACACAAGTAAGAGTATAAGAATTATTAAATTAAGAAGAGGTTTCCTATGGAAGGATCAGAAATAGGTCATAAATTTGCAAAGTTACAGGAGAAAACCTGTAATCCCTAGTCCAGAATCATATTTCCCTAAACTTTCTGGTTGATGTATTGAATGCAAGTATGTGGCCTCAGTCTTCCTTATTACCTTTGGCATCCTTTCAGGACCAGTGCAGGACGGTTTGCAAGAGCTATATAATTAAGCGTGGGTCAGTGCAAAAATATAAATAACATAATTGAAAGACGTGAAGAAATAAATGAGTTATGACAATTCAATCCAGAAACCAAGACTAACAGTAGGTCAGCAATTAGTGATAGTTTCTTCTTCCCAGATTTTCTGGCATTAATTTTGAATAATTAGATTTTTATCTATGATATTTTTAAACTTAAGCATGGATTTTTGAGAAACATGCACTATGATATTGAAAGCGATTTATAAATCACAATTCATCTTTGGAATTCTGATATTCATTGAGAAAAAGATCTAGTGTGAATTTGGCAGTTTCAGTATCAATCATGGAAATTGGATTCAAGAAATATAAATCTCCAAGTATTTAAATCCACACAATTATATTATTTCAACACCTGCAGGCCAAAGTAATCAGTAAAATTCTAGAGAAAACAAACGAGAATTTGGAAAAGAGCTGTTACTATGAAATTGAGAATTAGAAGTTGATCTGTAGAATGGCTGAGTTTTGTCCACTTCACTGAGTTAACAGTATTCTCTCACCTAAATTCCTTTGTAATTACATATTTTTAAATTGTGTAACTGCAATTGTCATGCAACTCTGGAATATGTCTTTTCTCTGAATTATACCAATTGGCCCAAATGAGAAATCGAACCTACATATTTGTTCTCACTAGCACCATATGCCAACTATCTGAAAATAAATCTTGTGTTTACAGCTATGTAATTCATATGCTAGCAGGTCGGGGAGGTCCTAGCAGTAAATTATTTTTAAAAAGTGTTACGCTAGTGCACACTGTGAATATACTCAGTATTTCTCATTTTAAAAATGTGCATATAATCAATTGTAGATTATATAGTTGACCACAGTCCCATTAATTTTGTAATACACAACTAATCATGTGTGAGTAATGTACACAATGTAAATCTCTCTCACATTGAGTTCAAGTTTCAAATCTGATACTTTACCGAGTTGATGACCAATACATTGAGCCTCATTTGTGCTCGTTTTTTTCATCTGCAAAGCGGGATCAAAGCTGTTCCACTAGTACACTCGTAGGCTATCATCATGGAGTAGAAAAATTAACAATATTTATACAAGGCACAGAGTTAGATATAAGCTATGAATCACTATCATTATCCCAATAAAGCATAGAAGGAAGAAGATGATATATTTCTTTTAGAAAAAAATGATTTTTTTTCTCCAGCTCTAATCCATCACTCATCTCTGGTTTTAAAAATATTATAGGTTATACAGACTGGGCACAGTGGCTCACACCTGTAATCCCAGCACTTTGAGAGGCCAAGGCGGGTGGATCACTTGAGGTCAGGAGTTTGAGACAAGTCTGACAAACATGGTGAAACACTGTCTCTACTAAAAACAAAAATTAGCTGTGCATGGTGGCACATGCCTGTAGTCCCAGCTACTTGGGAGGCTTAGGCAGGAGAATCACTCAAACCCAGGAGTCAGAGGTTGCAGTGAGCTGAAACTGTGCCACTGCACTTTAGTCCAGGCAACAGAATGAGACTCGGTCTCAAAAAAAAATTACAGGTTATGCAAAAATTAATCAGTTGCCATGTGTGAAATATGGAAGTGTAAATGTGACATCAAGTGGCCACAGTTTATAGCTGTGTCACGTGGCATAACTGAATGAAAAAGCTTACATTCACTCAGTGACAGTGACAGTGACAACTGTCAGGGACTTCAGGTTGAGACAAAACTTCCAGCTATATTAGAAAATCGCTCCATGTTTACAAAAAAGAAGGTTCCTTTTGGATGACGAACAATCATCAGTTCAAGGCTTTCTTGTAGAGGAAGAAGTAAGCCACAAAGTGAGCTATAACCAAAGGTGTTCCTCAAAATTGGTTTATCCTCTCAGAGGGCTCTGGGAATTCTCAGACTGATGTGGAAATGGAGAATGCTCTTGGAGACATTGCCAATCTGTAATGAACTCTCCAGATTTATCCCAGGTCCAACTTCTTCCCATGTAGGATAGATTGTGTAAATATGAAGATACTAGAACTAGACTGGGACAAAGGATGAAGATAGATAGGCTCTCTCATTTAATGCTAACACCAAAGCCTGCAGAGAGCACTCAGCCTTTTTAAAAAATAGCAGTAAATAGGCTGCCAACTCTTCAAAAATTAACTAATAAAATGCAAAGAAATTATAAATGAAGAGAATCACTTGGTTAAATAAATTTTATTAGCCAGAAGAAAAGTACATCCAATATTATTAGGCTAAAATAGTATATTAAGCCAACCAAAGGAAACCTTTGTTGTAAGAAGATTCATACAGTATAGAGTTTTAAGACAGTATTTTTTGTTTTGTTTTGTTTACAAAGCTTATATGCAGTGATTTTCTGTTTTCCAGGCACAGCCAGACCTGCAGAGATAAGGGACATATTGAATGAAATAACAATCTGATTGTGATTGAAGTTGTATGTTTTGAGGGCCATTCGTATCCTGTATTTGTTACTTAAATATATAGGCATTCTTTTTTAAATAGAAAAAAAGCATAGCTGCTGGCCTATCTTTAGTTGCTGGATTTTGCAAAAGATTTATGGATGTTGCCTGAGATTGTCGAAATCTCTTATTTCTGACAAGGTTCAAGCTCTGTCATGAATGTAATCTGCACTGCCACCAAAACCAGCTGGCAAAGTGAAGTGGTTTTTCATGTGCTCCTGAATATATGGTATCATTTTTTCTTAATATGATCTGTTTTAGGCAGTTTAAATAAATGAATTTGAGTATTTTTCACCTTGCAATTAAATTAAGTATTCAATACTGTGTTCTGAAATGCTTCTTTGCAAAGACATGGCAGAGTGAATTTAAACATAAGAAACTATTTGATTATTTCAGTTAAGAGTTCTCTTTATCTGTGAAGAGCAAAATGCCTCAAATAAAAATATTATTTTTTGGTGCCACTGGTACACTTTTCCAGAAATGCAACTGATCTCATTGTTTTTTTCCTTTAGGCTATCATAAAAAAATTATGAAAATGGAAATAAGATATAAATGTCCAGATGATTAAAAATCTTGCATTCAGAGGGTTTTTAAAGTTAACATATATTTGACAGTTGGTCTTGTCTCTTCTTGGGCCACTAACACACCATCTACAGCAACCCCAATAGACTGCTAAGTGTTAAGTCAGAAGAATTACATTTTGGTAGGGCAGGGAACTTCTGCAGTAGCAACAGCAAGTGGGCAACTGTCCAAGGTTCTGAACCATCTGCCTGCTTTAAGACATTTTTTTTTTCTCCTGAACCTGAGAACCTGGTGACACCTGTTTAGCTACTCCAAGACTCTACCTTGTTTTTATTATATTTATCAGTAATATATATTTTAATTTTTTATTTATCCAGAATAAACAGAGCTGGAATTTATGTTACCCAATGGAAATGTTAATTTTATTTTCTTTACAAAATCAGCTATGCTTGAGATATTTGCATATCTTCTATTACCCAAAGCTGGAAGGTAGAAAAAGCTACATATGTCTCTAGTACTATACTTATGACAATAAAGTTTTTTAAATATAAAGAAAAATCCTGTGCCAATTTTAACAACTTTAACGGCTATGCAGTGTTTACAGCTATAGACTCCTAATGATCTGCTTCCTACAAAATGCCTTTGAGATGTGCTTATGCAAACACCCGAACTGATATTTTTTTCTTGCGACTTTATACAAATACAAATCTAAATTTAGCTGAGCAGAACTTGGTGTACATTGGTGATGATGTTACTAGTGATTTTGATGTTTCTTGCTCCAAAGATCACACTTTGAAAGATGTATTAACCTGGCCAAAAGAATAACTCTAATAATGCTGAGAATCCCAAAAGATGATCCCTCTTGGCTTACTCATCTACAAGGGAGACTAAAAAGCATGCTATTAATCCTGTGCTGAAGGAATATGGCTGAATTTGAAGGGCTTTATAATCTATAATGAAATATTATCACCTTATTCATGTTCTATGACCTTTATGGGCCTCAGCTCTCTCATCTTTAAATGTGAATTTTGGATTTGGTGATATTAATGATAACTTCAGATTCTAAGCTTCCATACTCAGTAATCTTGGCAGGTTTGTAACAATATAAACTATTCAATGTTCTATGTATGATACCATTCTTTGTACTACATTGGAGTTCCTGTGAATATTATGTATATAAATGTGTAAGTAATAACTGCATTTTGATTTTCTGTTTGATGAGACATACAATAAGGCAGAATTTCATTTGTTCATAAGACAAGATGTCAAACTCTCAATAAACCTGTCAGTGTGTGTGAATGTGTGTGTGTTTGTGTGTGTATAACATAGAGACAAAGACTGAGACACATACAGAGACTGTTCAGTGACAGTGGAGAGGAATCAATTGGCTTGGTGGAAATAAGCAAGAAATGATACAGAAGGAAGCATTAGCTGAATATAAGGAACTGTTTCTATGGGGTTTTATAATGTGACAGATTCAGGCCTATTCTTTCCCAAGTCTGAAGATTCCACACTAAACCTTCTCCCTAAGCATTCTAAGAGTAGGAGACATTTCACTTTGTCTGTAGAATGAACAAAGTCCCAGTGATATTTTAGAGCTATAGTTTTGAGATATTTAGATATTTAAAGCACACTTTTTATCTTTATGCTTGTACTTATAGCTTTATGGTTATATTAATATCAAGAAATGCAAGCATTTACAATCCTTTTAAAAGTTACAGAATTCTTTATGGAACTTGAAAGAAACTATATTTTTGTTAGAAAATATAATCTTAGATTAGAAACCAAGTTAATTTTTTGCTTTGTAAATCTGTTGTCATAGTAATATAAATGTACTTGCAACATAAGAACAGACACAGAAAATTAAAGAATAGAAAAAAAAGTTACGTTTGGTAATGAGAGGTTAGATTTCATGAAAAATTTAAGCCAGTGGAATCCAAAGAACATTGTAAATTCTTGGCTGCAGAGTCAGCCACTGTTGGCCAGGCCCTATGGAATCAGCTTCCCACTGGGCATTTGCAGACAGTTGATCTTGCGTTTTATGGACACTGAATACATGGAAGTAGGATGAGCTTACTGTGAGCATTCTTGCAGTTTTGCCAATTCTTTCAAGGTCATATGTGTCTATGATTCACATATGCATAATGAATGAAATACCTCTATGAGAGAGGCAAATTAGGTTTTTGTGTTTCTCTTCTCTCCAACACTACCCATCATCTTTTTCAGTCTTTGTACCACTTGCACTCCATGTGTCTCTTCACTCTCCATTCATGTGAGATCTCATCTCCTTTGGAGTTCATGTCTCTGGCAGAAGAGGCATAATAATTTGGGCCATGATTTAGGGCATCAGTAAGGCAATAATGATAGAGTTTTCCTTAAGAGGTTAATTATATAAAAAAATCAATGCAAATTGTTACTTTGATATTGTATGTCAGTATTTCCTTAGAAATTTCTACATAAGTAGGGTTTCTTTTGTTATTGTTTTAATGTATGATATGATGGAAGGCCTAGCAGCTGAAAAGTGAGTAGCCATTTATTAAAGGTCTGTTAAGTGCATAGAAATACGGTAAATCACAGAACATGGTGGAAAGCACGTTAGTAAGGATATAGACAAAGACTCATGGGCTGTAGAAGAAATCTGAACTATCTCTGCTTAGGGTAGTTAGTGAGGCTTTCCAGAGGAAGTGGCATTTGAACTTCACTTTAAAGAAAGAAAAAGATTGCATCATTTTCATAGTGTTTGTGTCTTGTCTATTATAGAGATAATGTATATATAGTGCTTGGCACAAAGTAGGCAATAAATAAATGATTGTTGACTGAATGAGCAGATAAACAAATATGTGGGTGAGGCTGTAGCAGGCTAATTTTCTATATCAATTGTATTCAATAATTACTGAACTAAAATAGAAAAAATTAATAACTTTTCTTATCCTCCATTTCCCTCTCTACCTCTCTCTACCAAGCTTTCAAAGTTGGAAATTATCTGTAGGTGATGATCAGATTTGAAATTTTATTTGAAAGGGAGCATTATACTAGTACCAATAACATGTTGTGGGGGGAAGAATATACTTTCTCCTCTCTTGGAATATATAATGTACTATGAAGAACACTGTTAAAGAGATAGCACACAGTGCATAAATATTATGTATGGGTAGAGCTCTGTTTCATTTGCAATCTCAGGTTTGGGTTTCTTTAGATTTTGGAATGGCCATGGTATCTCTATGTGGCTGTTTCACAATGAATGGTTGGAAAATTTAAATCTAGTCTTAAATATGCATATGTAAAATGTATAAATTATGTTCTTATTCCTTTCCTAAAAGGAAAAGTAGATTTCACTGATTTTTTTAATGTAATTCCTGCCTGCTTATGCCTCCCAGCCCCAAATAAATCCTAAAGTTTTTCCAAAACATTACAACCTAATTTTAGTCCTGTTTTTGGGATCCATTAACTCCTCCTATAATTTTCTTAATTGAGTTCCTTTTTAAGGAGTCAAGAGATACAGGTCTTTTGTTGAATCTATTTTTATGTAACTTTTGCAGGATTCAATGCATACACAGGTGGAAGTATATTATCATTTAGATGTTTTTTTGTTTGTTTGTTTTGTGATGATAAGAGAACCATAGGCAAAGGTGTGAATCAAGCCATATTTAACTTTCCCTTCTTGTAAGCCATTATCATACCTTATGGTCTCATTCAGCGCGTATATTTTTTTAAGGAGTTTCCCCTACCTGAAAAACTTTCATTTTAGTAAAGTACTCTTGAAAATAAGTTGCTTTCAAAATCCAAAAGGATTAATTTATAATGATAGATATTAGCTAGTATGAGCGATTGATGGCAAATGTGTACAGTAAGTTGACAATTAATCATACAGAAAACTATAGGGAATGGAATCCACAGATTAGAGAAAGCATCTGAAGAAGAGGTTGAAAGTGATGCTGTGATTGTTGATAAACAGAGTGGATGATACCAGGATTAAAAACAAAAAGAGGAAAATGTGATTTCAGGGATTAGAAAACCATTTCAGTTAACTGAGGTCACCAGAGGTTAGCACAATGACACAGCTTGGCTGTGTCCCCACCCAAATCTTATCTTGAATTCCTATGTCTTGTGGGAGGAACCTGGTGGGAGGTAATTGAATCATAGGGGCAGGTCTTTCCCATGCTATTCTCATGATAGTGAATATGTCTTATGAGATCTGATGGCTTCAAAAGGGCGAGTGTCCTGACACAAGCTCTCTTCTCTTGTCTGCTGCCATGTGAGATATACCTTTCACCTTCCACCATGATTGTAAGGCCTCTCCAGCCACATGGAACTGTAAGTCCAATAAACCTCTTTCTTTTGTAAATTGCCCCGTCTTGGGTTTGTCTTTATCAGAAGCAAATGGTCTGATACACACAATTACCCAAAGATTCCTGAAGTTGACAGCGATATATCAAAAATATTGAATAGAAAGTGAGTTTTGCATCCTACAGTCATATCTTTAAATTATATGTGCATATGCTTACCTTTATGTGCATCCCATATGCATCTCTCTTTCTCTTTCTCTCTCTCTCTAACTCAGTGATTAAACTAAATGGTTAAACTGTAAAATCCTTATGTTTGTACCACAGGGCTAATGTTCCACGATACTCAACAAGTAAATTAGAGAGTCTCTAATTTTTTGTTTATGTAAAAATTATTTTTAAAATTTAGTGCAAATCAGGAACAGATCAAATAAGAAAATCAGAATATATCTGGGTAAACATAGTGGCCAGTAACCAGAGACAAGGCCTACTCAGGGTGGGAGAACTACAGGGTCAGAAAAATACAATGAGAAGTCATTCAGGGTTAGTAAGTAGAAAATAATTATAGCATCTGAGGACACAGACTCCTAAATAAATGTGGTTGAAGAAAGAAGGATGTCTGTCGTGAAAATGGTTAACACCTAAGAGGGCAAGAGTCAAATACTTAAAGGGCCATGAAGTAGAAAATAAATTACATTATCTTTCTCTGTGTTTTTTAAAAAAGAGTGGTGACTGGAGAAGAGGCTGGATTGTGGGTTCTAGAATTTTCATTTCCAACACATTAAACATGATCATTACCTAACAGAGTAGAATTAGAATTAATGGATAAAAGCAATAAATTATATATTTCTGTTAAATAAAGCAGGAACCTTCTAAAAGTTTGTGCTGCTTAAGGATGGCATGTCCCACTTCCAGAAGTTGAGGTTCTTCATCTGGAGAGGTTTAGCTCTTGATTGAAAAATCATAGTTGGAAGGTATTGTAAAGTGATGCAAGCCATCAATTTTGATTAGACCATGTTTACTCAATTATTTTATTCCTTCCCTTCCCTTCCCTCCCTCTCTCTCTTCCTTCTTCTTTCCTTCCTTCCCTTTTTTTTTTTTTTTTTTTTTTTTTTTTTTTTTTTTTTTTTTNTTTTGGAGACAGAATATTTCTTTATCACCCAGGCTGGAGTGCAGTGGCACAGTCTCAGCTTACTGCAACCTTTACCTCCCAGGTTCAAGTGATTCTCCTGCTTCAGCCTCCCAAGTAGCTGGGATTACAGAACCCCACCACTATGCCTGGCTAATTTCCATAATTTTAGTAGAGATGGGGTTTCACCATGTTGATCAGGCTGGTCTTGAACTCCTGACCTCAAGTGATCCAACCTCCTTGGCCTCCCAAAATGTTGGAATTACAGGCATTAGCCACCATGCGCGGCTAACTCTTTGATTTCCTATTTCCTCATCTGCAAAATGGAATAGTGCCAAAGTCACAGTTTTAGTGAAAGGTGGAACTGATATTTGGAATCAGGATCATCCCACACTTGAACAGAGTTATTAACCACTATGTAATACTGCCTTTTCTATAAACTATTAGAAACATGTCTTAGAACAGGGACAGGCACATAGAAAGTGTTTAGTTTTAGCTATTATTACTACTATTGTATATTTAAAATATTTAGAATGTAGTGAGTACAGTCAGGTTTACTAGCTAAGAGTGAAGTTCCTGGAGTAAAACTTCCCAATCTTGGCTCTATTGTTTACTAGCTGTAGGACTGTAGCTTCAGTGTCTAAGTATCTTCATCTGTAAATTGGGGATAATCATAGTACCCACCTTAAAAGTTGGCTGTAAATTTTTGGTGAAATAATAATATAAAGTCCTTAGACCTGTACTTAGCACATCATAAATGCTCAATACATGTCACTTTACTATGAATACTAACTACATACAAATGTCCTTGTTAAATAGCCGCAGAGTAGAGGCAATGTGTCAAAGATGAATATGATACAGGAAGGCCCTCGAAGGTGCTTTCAGTTTCATGAGGAAGATAAGTATGCACACAAATGCTGTAGGAAATTAATCTACGTAGGTCTGTATTTGAAGGTGATGATCAGAGTAAATGATGAGTGGTGCTAAATATGAAAGTAGCCATTAAGGTTCTCAATGGGAATTTTGGTGTTAAAATAAGGGCACACTGTATCACAGAGACCCACTGTGTTTTAGTGAGCATGAGGAAAGGAGAGTTGCCAGATGGAAGAAGGAGTGTCTTTGAAATCTGCTCCAGCAATATGATTGATGGTCAAGCATTCTGGATATAAGATGTTTTATTTTTAAGTTTTTGCTTGAGGTTCTCATTTATGAGCACACATATTGCTCCTTGAAAAAAAAAACCCACAAAAATGAAAAACAATTTGATATGCCGTTAGTTTTCTTTCATTGTGGAAGACTCAAATAAGAAGTTTCACAAGACGCTAACCTTGACAGTTGGGAGGTGATCAATATATTAAACAATAAATATCCAATATTCAGCAAAAGATGCATGATTTCACCAGCGGAATACGTTAGATATAAATAGTCAGTAGACTGTTGCCAGAAAAATGCTCATTGGCATGTGAAATAATCAAGTAAAATTCTTGAAAGATGAATTACATTCTTGATTTGCATAACTTGGATTCAATACATTTACACAATATTTGCATTGGAAACATATCTAAAGCCAGCCAATGGAAAGAATACATGATTTTACTAACATGCTTATACATTAATAACATTACTTGGCAATGTGATGTTTCAAGACCCAGGGTGAATTACTTATTAAAAACCCATATACAGCTATCTGTCTTTATCTTTCTTTCTGTATGAGCCATAATGGCTCTGATTGTTTTCAAAATTATATTTGGACAGGATATGACTGCTACATGAGACCTCTCAAACCAATATCATTTCCCTCACTCATAAAATACATTATACTGCTGTGTGCATTGAGCCAAATCATTAATGAAGGAAGCATACCCTATCCTTTGTGTCTCTGATTTGACCAGCAGTTACACCAAAGTAAGCTAACATCTTAGAAATTGTTTAAAAAGTGAAGCTAACATGATTATGAATATTTATGGTACATTCACTTATTTCTTGAAAATTCATCCTGCCATCTGAACCATTTCATTATTCTTAACTATTTTCTAAGAGGCTTAACTTTGAGATAGAAAAACCATCTGAGTCTTACATTATTTGTAAAACCAAATAGCTATTCCTGGAGTACACCCCTTCTCTGTATTTATTTAAACATGCAAGAGCTACAATAACTAGTTAAAATCTGTGAAATGTGCAAATTAAGAAGTACATTAATACAGTCTTCACCTTTTTCAGCTTTTAAAAAATATTTGGAAGGCAATCATTGACTTGCTATTATTGTCTTAAAAGACTGCTGAAGTTGCTGTTTAGTAGCTGAAACCAACATTAGCAAATTGCTTTATCTTTAGTTTTATTTGCACTTTGTATAATGTAAATATAGGCATCTGAATTTATCAATGACTGGAATTTTTGCACATACATAAAATGGAAAAGTCCATATTTGAGATTAAAAATAACTGATGACCCTGAGTTAAGGATTAGTTATATATAGTCCTATTTAATTATTATTTGTATCATTTTCCAAAAACAGTCTTATAAAAATAGAAATAAAATGTGAATTCTTCCTCATTGGTGTGAGTATGTGTAACTTGTTATTTAGAAAGTGTCTGTGATTTGAAAGAAGGAAATATGAACATGAATGAATTTAAGTTAGAAGGTACAAACAGATGTGGCACAGGTTGGCACAGAGGCCTCAGATTGTGACGCAGAAGGAACCCAATAGGTTAGTAGCAGATGTGAGGTGTGGTCTGTGGATGTATTTATTTGTCTTTTTACAGTCTTTTTTTTTTTTTAATGCACCCTGAAAGGGTAGGTGTGGATGGACCTCAGTCTCAGGTTCACTGGTGTACCTTCCTCCCCTTATCGTGTTCATTCATTTATGATATCTATTTAGTTGACATTAACCTTTGCTATACTTGACTTAAATAGTGATCAGAGAACAAAGAGATCTAAGGAATCTGCTTGAAGAGAGCAAGTGTTAAAGCATTCTAGGATATATGATTGTTGATCCTCTGTTCTGAAAACAAGGGCATTACTGTCAGCAGATGGTCTGATGGTTAGACAGTTATCTTGCTTCACTAAGGTGTATTTCATGGAAATCACTATAACACTATTCTAGTAAATTTACAATTTCAGATATCTAATGTAATCCCGAACGATTTAAGCCTTGGTGTTTGTCATTTTGCCAGTTATCACTTTATTCTAGGTATGTCATTCTTCGTAATTGAGATTGCTTTAAAGTATACAAATGCGTACTTAGTAACACAACAGTCATTTGCAGGGTCCTTAACAATGTTTCCAAATTGGATCCTGATTTTCAGGGCCCACTCACAAAATGCTCAAGCATAAATCATACAAAATTATGGAATTTAGACTGTATCGAAGGTGATTCACTCATGGGCAAATAACACATGAATGCAGTTCTCTTTTCTGCTGGATGAATCCCTGCAATTCTAAAGCCAGGATTCATTAGGAGTAAAGAAACAGACCTGCACTAAACAGTGATTTGGTCATAAGAGATGTCTGTGTAACAGTTCCAGCTGTGACCCTTGTCTTTGGAGCAGACACAAGCATCACTATCCCTTAACTGTTTTTGGAAGGAAGCTGGTTCCCTCCTGTCTGGGAATTAAAAAAAGAAAGAAAAGGTAGAATGACTTCCCTTTTGTCATCTTTTCCACTACTTCATTTTGCTAAAAAATCTTCTACATTTACTTAAGCAGGATGCTCAGATGGAAGATAAAATGAAATAGTGTCTAATGATGCTCTGGACTGCTACCACCGTCCTTAGGTACATTGGTATCCATAAGAACCATAAAAATGTTTAAAGAGTTGTTTTGTGCAGGAGTTTTGGGAAGTCAGAGACCAGAGAGATGCACAGGTCAGGGTGATTTTCTGCCCCTCTGGACCCAGGATCTAGAGCTGACCCCTTAGCTGTCAGTAAAATATAAGGCATCTGTTGGTACTATAAGAATGAGGGATGAAAGAAACTCAATATTGTTTAGCACCATTAGACTTTTGCAGGGTTGTTTTTGAAACATTGGGAATCTTTTGGTAAATATATATATATATATATATATATATATATATATATATGCAAAGAAGCAATTTCCCACAGAGAATGCAGTTTCCCACAGACTCTGTCATTGGCAAGGTAACTCCTTGGGGCAAGATTGGCCATAGCGAAGAGACATCAAGAGAATTGATATCATTAGCATTCATGAGCTTTTGCCAGACTCACAGAAATGACTGTGATGGTGGCTAAATTTGGGATTACGAACCAACCCATTTGGCATTGTTAATGTTATCTCCTGAGAATCCACCCATAGACAGGTGAAGTCCCAGGACATTTAAGTTACGCTTGTGGCTAATAATAATGCAAGGCATCCATTATTCACTTTGACTGTGACATGAAATCACATGGCGCTGCATAATGACAAAGTAAACTGCGAAAAGTACATCCAAGTGATGCTGAGAGTCTGCCTTAAATTGCAAAAATGTTGAGTGGAAAGCTGAAAACCTGCCAATGTCCATCTATGGTTTATAGCAGATAAGCCATTAGTGTTGGCTAGGTGGATCACTTCCTACATTATCGTGCATACAAAATGTGAACTCCCAAGACCTGTAGGGTGTTTATCATCCAGCAGAGATATGCCCTTAAGAAAAAGCCTGGATAAGGTCACTGTCTCAGAAACAGATATGGTTTTTGGAGGTTGCTAATCATTGAAAAACAATGGTTTGGAGGCATAGAACATATTGGCTTAATTAAAAGCCAATTAGTGCCCTCCCCCATATAGACCAGCAAATAACCTACAACTAACCTGCTACATTCTTTTGCAAATGCCTGAAATTCTAAATACTTTGTATGGAGAATTCTAATAGCTAACATTTTGTCAGTAGAAACTTAATTGGGTCATTTCACATAAAGATATCCACTGACATGGAAACTGACATGGAAAAGCAGCTTCTATACAAAATTGGAAAATGGGCTAACTGTATTGATTATTTCAAGGAAAATAGAGAAAGAAAAGCTTTAAATCAAATCAAGGAAAGCCTGTCTTATGTCAAGATTAAACCAGAAACTGAAAACTCTGATATAAATTAAAGCAATATTTTGTGAGCCCTTATGAAAAACAAGAACACTACGATTCAGTTTGGTGTTTTAAAGAACAATTCAGCTAAATCATTTCTTTTCTTTTTGTAAAAGATCATTAAAATAATAAATTTGGATATCTCCTACATTGACTTATCCAAACATCTGGCACATATTCTTATGATACTGCAGAGAAGATGCAGAATTATAGATGTGGACATTTTTATGGATTTATAATTAGTTGAACAATAATATCCCCCAAAGACTGAGTCAAACAACAAGGTTAATGTAGAAGGAGAGCACAGTGATGTGTCATCAAGCTTTCTCCCCATGGCACCAAGATAGGATAGTGCAGCGTCTAAGGAGTATACCAGTTACCATGGTGATAAGAGAATTTACTGATCACACTTCATCAGGGCTCATTGACCAGTGCAACTCCCTGATTGTCTGTTCCACAGGGGCATGGGGAAGCAACTGTCTATTAATCCACAAGCAATGGAAACAGTATTGCCTGAAGAAAATGACTAAAATGATAGCCAAGAATACCAATGTAAGTATTCTTAAAAGAAAAAAAACAAAAAAGGCAAGTCATTAGAAGGACGTTATTGATCCATTTCAGATACCCGGGAAGAATATTGAGATGCTAAAACAGGGAAATACACTCATAACCTTAGTTATTTCAGAGAGATGGACTCCCAATTGTTAAAACTAAGGCCAAAAAAATCCATTCTGTAATTGGAGATAGGTTGAGAGAGCCCAACAGGACAAATATTTTCACTGAATCTTTCTGGAAATTAGAAATGCCATAACTGAAAATAGCTGATCTGGGGAAGATAAAGGTAACTCCAATAATTTTGCCTATTTGAAACTAATTAAGGGAATGCAACTTTGGAAAAAAAAAAAACTTCAAAGTTGGACACTAAAGGGAAGATGTGAGCCTCTGTAAGGACTTGAAAATTAGAAGTGCACAGACACAGTTTCCTCCCTCCCCACCAAGTTTCACATGCAGGCAAGATTATTTCAGTTACCAATAATTAAAAACAGATATACTCCAGTGATAGAAGTTTTCAAAGGGTGAGAACTTTTTCCTATTAGGGTCCATTTTAAGTTAATCAGGTTGAAAAGAAAACTAGCTGAGGTTTCCTTGTGACTGCATAAAGCAGGAGTTTATTTGGTATTTTTCCAGGTAGGTTGACGCTTTCAGGGAATAGCTGCCGCAGAAGCACAGACAAATCATTGGTGAGCACCTTGTGAAAATGGCTGAGGGTCACTGAGGATATTACTCAGAGTCCTGTTCTGGAAGCACTTCAGAGAAGCAGGCCAGGACCACAAAAGCTTTGGCCTAGAAAGTAGGTTGACATCTGGATAAAAATTGGACCTATCTACTTCTTTTATAAGGGCAGGAACTGAGAGACTGTTTTGTTTTCCAGTGTATCCCCATCACCTAACACAATGCCTGGCAAGTAAGTAGGCACTCAGTAAATCTCGTTATTCAATAAATTCAATGAATATCAAATCTCAATAAGAGAGAGAGATTAGTGAGATTGATTGATTTTTGAGCCAGTGGGAAAAAATGCAGGGAAGGATAGCTAGCAATACTTTGTATCTATGTGCCAGCCACTACACTATGCTACTTGTTTTACATATGTTATCTTTTTAAAAATTAATCTTCGTAAAACTCAATTTTTTATTTCTACTTTACACAGGAAGCGAAGGCTCAAAGAAATTATACATCACTCCAAGATCACACTGTTAGTAAATATCAATGTTATGATTTTAAACCAGTTGTGTTGGGCTCCAAAGATAGAGACTTTCCACTACACCTCATTTCAAAAGAGCTCAGTGGTTTCAAAAAAGAGCAGATTTACTCACAAAGCAGTTAGCTCTCCATCTCTAGAAATTATGGTATCTTTAGAGATGGAAGGGACATTAGAGATATACCTCAACTCCCTCATGCTATGGATGAGGAACTGAAGTCAACAGAAGTAGAGGCATGCTCACACGCATCGCAAGAATAGGACAGCAAAAAGTTGTATGCCTTCTTGCATACTGCCAGCACATTTTCTATTATTTACCAAATATCTGCCTTTAACACCAAATAATAAGTTTGATCTGTGAAGTCAAGTGCATTAATTATTTATTTAATATCTCAGGACAAACCTACGTAATAAGATATCAATATGTATTTAGTAACTGCATAGATGAATGACTGGAAGCAAAACTTGAACCCAGGTTTCCAAACCTGAAATGTTTGAACAGGGTGTTTGTGACCCTTTACCAGTGGTGTGCTGTGTTAGAAATGAGTTGTACCAGATAGTCACCACAATCCCTTCCAGAACTAACATCTATCAAACTAAATCAGCTCTGGAGTCTCTGATATTTATGCCTACTATGCCCTATCTAGACTTCTATTTTAGCATTTCCTAAATTACACTGAAATAACTGTTTACATTCATATTTTTCTCTCCAGAGTAAAAGTATCTGAGAGTGGAGACTGTGTTTTTATAATAGCTTCCAGCACTTACCACGGGCCTTATACCTTATAAATACTCAAACATTTTCATTGACCTAACTTGCAACAAATTCAACTAAGATTTTTTGAAGTATTTGGCTATCTATCACATTGCTTCTCATGTTAGGTACTCCTGGTTGAAGTTTCCTCTGAGAGAAAGTGTTTACTGAAATGATTGGTTTTCCAAGTTGTTTTTTATTTAAACAGAATTAGATAGAAAGTGAGATAGGGCATTAAAAAGAAATCTGTGATCCTCTTGGTTTGCCTGACACAAGGCTCTTCACAGACCCAGATCTCCCTTTGATTCAGTGTGAATTCTGCATTTATAGAAAGACCTAGTGCTCAGGATTAGCTTCATTAGGCAGTTAGACTTGAACCGAGGTGGCAGGAGATCAGGAAGGAACCTTTTAGAAATGGGCACAAAAAGACATAGTGTGCATAGATGAATTCTCCTTTAAATAAAAACTGAGTCAGATTTGAGAATGAAATTCTGTAGTGCTGTCAAAGTGTTTGAAACTGGAGTTGGCAGTTGTCCTTTCAAACTGTTATTTCAGAGCACGTGTCCCAGAAGGGACAGCTAAGAATGTTTGTCATATTTGAACTCTTTCCAGAGCCATTCAGCAGGATACTGGCAGTCCACTTTCTCGTGTTAATTATTTCTGCCCTGATTGCCTGGCAACACATAACATGGGAAGTATTATATTTTGCTATTTGTGAATGTTTCCAGCTGAATGCAGGAAGAAAATGGAATACAAAGTCAGCTGGAGATGCAACTTAATAAGTTAGGTGTGTTTTTTGATTGAAAATTTGTGATGGTTGAAGGTTTGTAATCCCATGACTTTGTGTATTCACCACTATTTCAGAGAGTTGAGGGTATCACAGTGTGTCTTGGTGGAAATAAAATACTGATGGATTTTAATGGCCACCAGACTAGAATGTATGGACATGAATTGTCTCCTCCATAGGCAAAACAGATTTGTTGTAAGCTGATGCAGTTTCATCCTTCAAGAGTCTCCCTCCCTCCCTTCCCTGCCTCCCTCCCTCACTTCCTTCCTTCTTTCCGTTTCTTTCCTTCCTTATTTTTTGACATGATTGGACTCTACAATTGAGTTCAGGCATAAAAACCTAAGATCAAGTATGATGGGAAAAATGTCATCACTGTAACAATAGCATCAGTAGTAAAGATTGCTGTAAACTGGAGAGCAATAAGGGTTTTCATCAGTGATTCAGCCCGCATGGTAGGAGCTTCTCACCACACCATTATTAGAAAGTTCTGCCTGTTGATGTGGTTCAGTTAAAAACTGCTATGTAGAACTGAAAGCAATATACAGTCGACCCTCGAACAATGCAGAGTTTGAGGTGCTGACCCCCTGTGAAGTTGGAAATCCACATGTAACTTTTAATTCCCCGAAAACTTTATCTACTAATAGCTTACTGTTGAGGGGAAGTCCTACTGATAAATATAAATAGTTGATTAACACATATTTGTATATTGTAGCTATTATATACTATATTCTTATAGTAAAGTAAGCTAGAGGAAAGAAAATGTTATTAAGAAAATCATAAGAGAAAATACATTTTTCTCTTATGTAGCGCATTTAAAGTGTGCTACTGTATTTATTGATACTGTAAGTTTATGTCATCTGTTTACAAGATGCATTGTTTACCTAAAATGGTGGGCAGCCATAGCTGCAGACCTCTATCAATGGTACAATAAAGCAGTATTGAAAAAAATATATGGAAAACTATATGAGAACCATGAGAGAATACCTTTAGCTGTGTAATGCAACTTACTGGTGAGAGAAACTGCTCACCTCGAGATGATTAGCATTGCCTGGTGATTTAAAGGGATACTTGCAACACTTGAGCTGACCGTAACAGCAACAGGAGATGGCTACAAAATTATTACAGCAGTACACTATGTACTGCATTTAACTTCATGCAGTTATGATTTAATTCTTCATCTTTAAGTTTTTTTACATTTCCCTCTACTGCCAATAGTGCCATGTATGGTCTGTAAGTATTTGAGTTTTGACAATTTTTAACTTTTCAAAATAGTTTTTTTTATATTTTATGGCAGTTAATAATAAAATAAACTAGTATCTAAATATGCTTTTTTGCATTCATGATATACTTAACTTTGTCTTAATTTTTTCCCCATATTTTTAGGACGAGTACTTTGCCTCTAAGTTTTTTCAAGTTGTCACAAATCTCCAAAAGATTTTTTCAATATATTTTTAAAAATCCATATATAACCTGTGCAGTTAAAGCCTGTGTTCTTCAAGAATCAACGTTAATCACTCACAGCATTGGAAAACAAAGGTACATATCTGAATTATTTTCATGATTTTAATGTTTTTAAAAAGTGATTATCTGACAGTTTTCCCTTGCTGTGTTCTTTGAAGCCCCTACTAAGTGACAACTTCAAAAATGGTAGTATTGCATTCTGGGCTGGTAGGTGATGTGAGATGATGATCCAATGAAATTAATTCCAATAATAAATTGCAAAATACAATTATTAATGTATTCAGAGATACATTTTAATGGATGATGGTAACTTTTTAGAGCTACAAATGCTCAGTTATCAATCTATATTTGAAAGTATTTATATTAAGATCAATCTTGAAAAATACTTTTCTACAATAATTAAGACTTCAAACCTTTATTTAGATTTTTACATTGTCATTTTCTCAACTACATTAGGTGAAAACAAAACTAAAACTAAACCCCCAAATCAAAAACATGTTCTTGGATGAGACATACTCAGTTCTACACATGAACATTTCTGCAAAAAATAATAGCCAGGTGAGGTGTAGACAAAAAAGATAGAAGCAGGATGCATTTCTTTCAGACCTGCTGCCATTCCTGTTAGGCCTACTTTCTATGAGAATTAGCTTAGGGATAACAAGAGGAATAAAACCTGTCCTCACGTAATTATTGTAAAGATTAAATTAAGTGTGAAATCCCAAGTTTCCTAAGGTACGATTGGGTTAAAAATAGGATTACCCTTGCTTGTTCTACACACTACCCACTGTTGTCTGCTGTCTTTGCTGGGTCATATCTGTGCCAAAGTTTACAGAGAGTTTGGTGGCAATTGGAGAGGAATGCTGATTTCACCTTTTTTGTGTAATACTCTTAGAAAATGGAACAGTGCTGTTTCTATTCGATGTGTTATAAAATTCTTAGAGGAACAAAAAGTTCTGAAAGCATTTCAACTTAACTTAAGCCCTTCATAATAATTTAGACACAAGTTCACAGAGGTTATCCTATGAGGCAAAACGATGTGAAAAATATTATATTGACATAAAAATTCTCCCTCTACTCTTAGACCAAGCTTGTCTCTCCAGTTTATTTTTCCACTTGGAAAAAAGTCTCTCTGATAAGATTTCTCAACACCTCATGCAAATAAACTTCTGGAAGGCCTCATTGCATCTCACAGGACAATTTAGAAATATGTTAATCTCAGTGTTAAATACAGCATCATAAAGAGGTGAAATCTGGCCCAATACTTGATTTGTATGACCAGCCAGCTAAGATTGGTTTTTAAATTATTAAATGGTTGAAAACAATTTGAAATAAAAATATTTTGTGATGTGAGAAATTCAAATTTCAGTGTCTATTTAAAATATTTTGTTGTGATACAGTCATGCCTACTTTAATATGCATAAGAAAAAGCTAAGTATGTCATTAATGCAAAAAATGTTGTTTAGAGATATTTTATTGTTGTTTATGGCTGTTTTTGCAGTCTAGTGGCAGAGTTGAGTGGTTTAGACATGTTGCCCATGGCTATCTAAAATATTTGTCATCTGGCCCCTTACAAGAAAAGTTGTCTACCTCTGACATCAAGATGAAACCACTTTATGCCACCAAGATATAAAATCTTCACTGTTTTAGGTTAAGGTTTGTGGTGCAGAGTTTGGCTTTTAGAAAGTGCTCAGTAAACATTAGCTTTAGGTATTCCTTCTTAATACATTAATTGCAGTGTAGTCTTTAGCTCATTAATTTCTTTTTCTTTCCTCTCTTCTTTCCTCCCTTTTTTCCTCTCTCTTTCTTTACTCCTTTCTTTTACCTGAAATAGCTTTAATCGTCACTTATGAATATTTAAATTATCCTTTAACTTTTTCAATGAATAACAAAGAAAGGATTTTAAAATATTTAAGTCAGATTAGTATTTTTTAAATATTTCATTAATAAATGCATTTTAATACACTCTAATAACAGTCAAAACATATAAAGACGTTTTGATTTTTCTTTCAATTAAATGTCAAGCATGGCTGTTTCATTTACTTTGGATAAATTGTGCTAGGAAAAACATGACATCGACAAGTACATTTTAAAATATTGGTTTGAAGACCAAGAGTTATTAAAATGTACACTGAAATGTAATAGTATTTTATAATATTAAACATAAACAACAATTGCTTTTATGAACTGATATTTGATGTTTTGTACTTTGCATTTAAAAATATACTTATACAATTTTCATATATTTTAACTGTAACAAATATTTTAATATTTCTGCAATTTATTTATTTATTTATTTATTTATTTATTTTTTTTTTTTTTTTTTTTTTTT
>NW_016107629.1:295372-358621 GCF_001604975.1 Cebus imitator
TAGAGACAGGGTTTCACCATTTTTGACCAGGATGGTCTCGATCTCTTGACCTCGTGATCCACCCGCCTCGGCCTCCCAAAGTGCTGGGATTACAGGCTTGAGCCACCGCGCCCGGCTGCAATTTATTTTTTAATTTTTCTCATAAATAATGAAATAAGAGAAGGTTTCAGGTTCCTGTTTGCAGCACTTTAACAAAAATAACACATTTTGTGTGTGTATAATTTTCTTCCTTTATAAAGAAAAAGGCGAACAATATTCATCACTATATATAATCATCTTTTAATTTTGATATTAAAGTTATAAACATATCTTGATATTATACGAGCTTAGTTTGGCTGGATATGAAATTCTGGGTTGAAAATTCTTTTCTTTAAGGATGTTGAATATTGGCCCCCACTCACTTCTGGCTTGTGGGGTTTCTGCTGAGAGATCCGCTCTGAGCCTGATTCCTTTTGTGGGTAACCCAACCTCTCTTTCTGGCTGTCCTTAGCATTTTTTCCTTTATTTCAAGTCTGATGAGTCTGCCTTATGTGCTTTAGGGCTGCTCTTCTGGAGGAATATCATTGTGGTGTTCTCTGTATTTCCTGAATTTGAATGTTGGCCTGCCTTGCTAGGTTGGGGAAGTTCTCCTGGGTAATATCCTGAAAAGTGTTTTCCAGCTTGGATTCATTCTCCCCGTCACATTCGGGTATACCGATCAAATGTAGATTTGGTCTTTTCACAGAATCCCATATTTCTTGGAGACTTTGTTCATTTCTTTTCACTGTTTTTTTTTCTAATCTTGCTTTCTTGTTTTATTTCATTGAGTTGATCTTCAATCTCTGATATCCTTTCTTCCGCTCGATCGATTCGGCTGTTGAAACTCGTATGTGCTTCATAAAGTTTTTGTGCTGTGTTTTTCAGCTCCATCAAGTTGTTTATGTTCTTCTCTGTGCCAGTTATTCTAGTTAGCATTTCGTCTTACCTTTTTTCAAGGCTCTTAGTTTCCTTGCATTGGGTTAGAACGTGCTCCTTTAGCTCAGAGAAGTTTGTTATTATCTACCTTCTGAAGCCTGCTTCTGTCAATTCATCATTCTCCATCCAGTTTTGTTCCCTTGCTGGTAAGGAGTTGTGATCCCATGGAGGAGAAGAAGCTGGTGACACATGGCCCCAGTATGGGTGTTGGTGTCCATATGTATAATAAATACTATTACAATAATCTTTCTTACCTTTTGTAAAAAAGAATACGTGGTATTTCTTTTTAAATATTTTAATGTTTGTGGATTCAAGGGGCACATAGGCACAATATATCCTTGTTACATGGATATATTGTGCAGTGATGAAGATTGGGTTCTCATGTCCCTGTCACCTGAATAGTGAACACTGTACCCAACAGGTAAATTTTCAACCCTCACTCCTCTCCCACCTGTTTGGAGTTCCCAGTGTCTATTATTTTCTTTGGTATGTCCATGTGAACCCATCATTTAGTTCCTGCTTATAAGTGAGAACATGTGATATGTTATTTTATAATTTCTTATTCCAGCAGATTATCCTGTACATCTCCTAGGTGGAAGCAGCTAATTTCTGGACATTATTATCTTGTTATACATCTGGAGGTATGGTTTTTTTCAGCTCATTATATTTCTTCCTTCCCTTGAGTAAAGAATTTGGTAAAAGTGTCTGCTGATTTATGCCAGAGGACAGAGGGGAATGAACTCCAGTATGCTACCTTTGAAGTTCTCTATTTGCTTGATCACCTGTCCTGGATACTTTGACTCTCCCTTCAGAACAACTTAACAACTTCCTTCCTTGTTTAGAACATGTCCTGGAAGGCTAATGAGTGGCAGTCATTCCTCAGCAACCCAGAAGCCTAGGTGTAAGTTTAAGTGGGTATATTATCTATTTCTTCTGGAAGGTATCAGGCCTTCCTGCAAATAAAACACACTTTAATCATACTCACTGTACCCACTTGGGTATTGCCTGTGTTCTCATTGGCTTTGAGAGTAAGAGCTTGTTCTGGTATCCCCAAATACACTAGTAATATTGCTGGAGTCTCATTTTGTTTTATAATTTTGACACTTATTACAGATTAAAGAGTACATTTGCAGGTTTATTAGATGGGTATATTGCATGACACTGAGGTTTGGGGTACAAATGATCTCATCACCCAGATAGTGACCATGGTACCCATAGGAGTTATTTTCAGCCCATGTTCCCCCTCTTCTCTCCCCTGTCTTTAGTCCCTCCCCAATATCTCTTATCTATGTGTATTTTATTTAGCTTTCACCAATAAGTAAGAACATGTGGTATTTGGTTTTCTGTTCTTGTGTTAATTCACTTAGGATAAAGAAGTCTCATTCTTGGTAGATTGAGAACAGTTAGCAGGTAGGAGATGGGGGCAAAACTGGGTAAGATTTGTCCTATATGCTAGTTTCAGCTCTTTTGTCAATGTTTAGTCATAGATAGGAAATATGAGACGATTTGGGAAATGAGGCATCCAACTTTTTTAATGGTACTTTGATGCCAAAATTGATATTAAGTTTTACATTCAAACACCACCCTTTATAAAAGTGGAATAGCAACTACCAAGAGTCTTACTAACTTGACCCAAATGCTTACACTGCCATTATCAGGATCATTCTCTGATAGCTAAGATATTCATTACATAGAAGTTAGGATAAGAATATTAACCTTAAAAGTATGTTCAGTTGTTCAAAAATATTTATTTGACTTTAGCTATGGTAGTCAAAAAAATTATTTATCTGGTACCTACTTACCTATTGTATATTCACTACTTAGCCCTGAATATAAAAATAAATTAATGCCAAAGAAGTAAATCTCAGAACTTTTTAATCCATAAATTAAATATTGAGCACCCACTTATTTATTATTGTAGAAACACAATAATTTTGTTGTGTTTATTATTGTGGAAACACAAAAGATGTAAAAAGAGGTTTTAAGACCTATTCTATTTGGTTGAGTAGGTCCTCACAGAATACTCACTTTCCTATGACAATATTGCTATCCTTTTTACACTTTGGGACATCCTTATGGAAATTTAGAATAATAGCTGCATTACAGGTGTAAAGATTTAGCTTATTTATGCTGATAAAATCTCTAGATAAGAGGCCTTCATAGGTAAGGGGACCATTTAACTGTCAGGTAGAGAGCATAATTGCATTCGTGTTCATATATTGAATAAATTCTACTCAGCAAACACTGACTGGGTCCCATTAAGACAAAGTAATAAGATTCTGTGCTAACAAATATCGTTTTCTCAAGTATGTATTTGCTTCTACAAGATCAAAATCCTGCTTGAGAAGAGTTGCCAGTGACATGTTTAAAAGACCTATCTTAACAGGAAAAGTTACAAAGCCAAGTAAGTTTAATTGCATGTCACCTCTTGGTTTTGACAAAATATAATGGCATAAGTTGCTAGTAAACTTAATTATGTAGATTTATTTTAGCTTAACAAAATATATGCTATATGTAGTAAGTAGTTAGCTATGAGCCAAGTTTTAACTTGATTTTTTTTTGCAGTCAAAATGCTTATGAAAGAATGATTTAAATTAATGAAATTTATCAGTGTAATTGTTGCCAAAAGCAATTTTATACTGGAAAAGTACCTCTTTCCATGGTTGAAGAAAAAAATATATATGCACCTCTTTCAAACCTATAAGCAGAAATTTGCTAAAGATATTACAATTTTTTGCTTGGCCTTGCACCTCGGCCAAGACTCCTCAGAATTTCCATAATTACTTCCTAATTAATATAGCTCAACTTTTTCCAAGCCACTTCTTAAAATTGCATAGAGACAGACTGTTAGCTAAATGAAGATTCATGATCTTTTGATGACCATTCCTTGCCTCCCCATACTCCTTTCCCCCATTTCCTCTGTGTGATCATCCTTCCTTCATATACTCACAATAAAAAGCTTGGAGGAATTCCTGACTCTCCTCTTTTAGCACCTTCCCATCAGTCTGCCAGACACTCTGTCTTCTTTCTTAATTATTTTCCGATGTCAATGCTTCATATGCATTCTCATTTCTATCACCTTACTCTGGTTCTTTATGTTCACACAAAGACAATTATTCTTTCATTTATCTCCTGGTCTTTCCTCTCCAATCAGCCCATTACATGTGATTAATAGTCTTAAATTAGAGATCTTATCACTGCCCTGCTAAAAAAATCTCCAGTGTTTCTGTACATCTTACAGAAAAAGTTCAAATCCTCAACATGGCCTTTAACTTCTATATTTTAGCCTTTCTCTATCAATCCACTTTCATTTTCATTCTAAGTTTGTCACTATCTCCTGACGATGGCATTTTCTGCTTTTATTTCTAGATTTTCTTCATAGTAATCCCATTTCCTGTTATTCTTTCTCACTGATTGAATCTTTCTCAAATCTCATGATGCAGTGGAAATTCTAACTCTTTTGTACAACTTCTCCAAGTTTTCCAGATCCAACAGATCCACCTTTTGAAGGGATCTCAGAAACTATGAACATGCACCACTGCATAGTACAACAAGAAGAAACTGAGTTTCAGAAAGGTTAACTAGTTAGAAGCAATCATGATTTGAGCCCCTTCACTTTCCTTCCTGTTCTACCTTGATACTTTTCTAGGCTGCTGAAAGAAACGACAATTTTTTAGTTAATTTTCTTCCTTTTGGTGGTCATAGACATACAGCCTTGCATTATCACTGAACTGTTTCATCCATATGTGTTTGTACTTGCCTTCTATTTTATAAGCCCTGAGAAATAAGAGATCAGGCATCACACGGATTTCAGTGCTAAACACATTGAAGCATCAGTATACGCTTGTTGGTTGAAAGGCTTGAATGTGTCCTTTAAAATTATACAGTATTCTAATAAAACTTCTATTTTTTGCTATATTGTTCAAGTTGAATATAAAATTATATCTTATTATTGAAGAATGGTAACCTGTTCAGCATTTAACTAATAATATAGCAAAGGGAATAGGAATTGGAATAGGATTAGATGGTAGAATTCTGACATTTAGATTAAGAAATAAATTCCTAATACCTTACTTCAAGTTGCATATCAGAAGATAATTTTTGAAATAATATGAAAATGAAATGTTTTGCCAAATCTTTTGAATTTTCTTTAAAATAAATTTTGTTATGTTTGATCGTATATTGTTGGATTTAAGAGAAGTATTGACATAAGCATATCTGTGTAATTATTCACTTGGTAAATAGGACACATTTTTCTTTTGTTTTTCATTCTTTCTGGGAGTCTAGTCTGTGATCTACAACACCTGGGGAATAGCCAACATCTAACTATCTGGGCAAGCTTTTGAATCACAGAAGGATACATGAGAGCTAGCTGCTTCTAAAATCAAAGAAATTCTTCTTGACCTATTAGACACTAACTCCTTATATTGTTGCTCCATTAGGGATAAGCTAAAACTTGTCTATGAAGTCAGAAAAATCTATATTAATAATAAGGCAAATTGTTTTAATAAGATGGGAAAATATATTTTATCTCACTGAGTCCTACCTTCCTAATGAGTAGCAGTGATGACCTAGAAGAGTTAATGAAAAGTCAGTGGAACAAGAGTTAAGTTTTTTAAAATGTCATTTTCTATCCTGAAAAAGTCTGTGTGCAACATTACATTTCTCACTTTGTGTAAGTCTTGGAAAGACATGATATTTTTCTGGTTTCGTCAGCAGTGAAAATGCCTTCACACAGGCCTGTAGCTGATGACATTGTAGTGAAAGCTCTCCAAACACTAATTGGAAATTTAAAAAAAATTCTTGACAACACCTCACTGCATCATAGTTATGTTTCATCACCTTAGACACTCATTATCACTCACCGCACACACATATATTAATGGGGAAATGATTTAGAATTGTTTTATATTGCAAAGTCAAGCCATTTCTCTCTCTTCTTAAAGTCATATTTAATTGTTTTAGGATGGTTAACAACTTGTGATATCAAGTTATAATTTTATACATAGATTATTGTGGAAAATGATATGGAAGCCCCAATTTTTTGGGGGGAGGGAATTCTTCAGGGAATGTTTTTTCCAAAGAAAAAGATGAAATATATTGATTTCCTCACAACATTAAGAGAAAAAAAATGTTGGCTATTTTCAGATTGATGTAATTTATTAGAAGATTAACACTAGACATATGGCTCTAACTTTTTTTACTCTCTGAAAAGTGGAAATATTAATGCACATTTCAGCGGTTAGAGGATGATTAGTGAGAAACTCTTGAAAGTGATTTATAGAGTACATTTCAATATTTGAGTGCATTTCAATATTTGAGTACAAAAGAAGAACAAGAAGAAAAAATAATGCTCAACTTGAACAGGAGTCATAAAGACTTTGGGATATGATGCAGATGTAGTAAGCTTTCTTATACCTGGTTCATCCCTTTATATACCATAATGGTGTATTAACTGTTTATGAAAAAAAATGTAGACAAAGATGTAAAAGATTCATTTTGTGCATTATTCATAGAATGAAGTTTACATACACAAATAAGACAATATACAAAGAAAGACAATACCTTTGGCTCTACTATCTGCTCTGGAGCTTTAGTGTAGGTTCTGGATTTGCAGTCCTTTTCTTCAGACGTGTTTAGAATGGCCTAGTGTGCCTGGAGATTCTCCAAAGGAAATCACATCTCTGCTTTCCACACAAAGTGTATGTAGAGGATATCTCATAAATGTAGCATATCACATGTTCTAATTCATGATACTACTTACTCATGGCAATTTTCCACCTTTTTTCCTGCCCACTTATTTGTACAGCCCTGCATTTCTGCATAAAAATAGTGGCTGTATCAATGTATATGGCTACTGCACTTATTAGAATGATGGAGGAGGCTGTAAGTCAGCTCTTAAATTCTTCACGTTCTAACTTTTGCAATTAGAAATTTGTGACCTAGGAATAAAAATATGCTAAAGATGTATTATTCCCAAACATTCATTATGAACCGAATCAAGTTAAAATTCCTAAAACATAGTAGCTAACATTCGCTGAGTACTTATTACCTGTATGATATCTAAGTTAAAAAACAAGTACTCCTTCAGGCATTCAGGAAAGAAACAGGCAGTTTAACCACTGTAACAAGTAAATACCAGAGCTGGTTTTAAACTTATTGAATGAATACATGACTATTTGTTTCATTTAACATGTCTCTGAAACCCAGCCAACTAGTGACAGCCTTCAAAGTGGGCCAACCAGTAGTGGACTTATTCCAGTGAATATACTCTTAAAGCTGATGCTGATATTAGCCCACTTCTACAACACAAACCACACTTGTAAGACAGATTTAGAGAACTCCTGCCTTTTTTTTTTTTTTTTTTTTTTTGAGACGTTCCGCCTTTTTTCCCCGGCTGGAGTGCAATGGCGCGATCTTAGCTCACCGCAACCTCCGCCTCCTGGGTTCAGGCAATTCTCCTGCCTCAGCCTCCTGAGTAGCTGGGATTACAGGCACGCACCACCATGCCCAGCTAATTTTTGTATTTTTAGTAGAGACGGGGTTTCACCATGTTGACCAGGATGGTCTCGAGCTCTTGACCTCGTGATCCTCCTGCCTTTTAAACTAAGACATCTGCAAATCATGCATTTCTCAAGTACCCTAATATATATTCAACAGTTTGCTTTGCTCAATGAGCCTATGCCTGACCAGCATAGCTCTTACTTTAGGATAGAATACATTCAGCTTTTCCATGTCAGATTTTGAGTACTATTCTCTTCCTCTAACAAAGTATTAACTAATTTAATTCTTCTGTCAGTTCTGTGAAGTAGATATAATTATTATCTTTACTTTGGAGATTAAGGAACTGGGATACAAGGAAGTTAAGGAATTTTCTCCAGGCTGCTATGACTTCAGTGCCATAGCTGGTGAGAGCTCAAGCGGTCTGGCTGAAAACCTGGACTTCTAACCACTTTGCTACACTGCCTCTTAGGCCTTGTAAAAGATGTCCAGAAAAGTTTACCCAGTCTCTCCCAGGCCAGAAAAATAAGCAAAGATTTAGAAAAACAACTGATGTGTTTTTCCTCTTCACTTTTTGCAGTTTGAGCCAAGAGTGATTTATGAGGATGTGGATAAAAAGTGAAGCACTTTAAGGTATTATTCGGGGGATTGTAAAATATAAAATCATCAAAATATGGATTATGTGTGGCTGAAGAGCTACTTGGTGAATAACGTACACCATTTGTGAACCTCTGTCTTTCTTGAATTTGTTTTTCTGTAAGAAAAAAGTCTCCTGTGATTGTTATTGCCAGACACAAACCATAATTCTACTCTTCTTTTCTTTCCAGGCTGTTTGGCTGGAAGTACGCAGTACCCAAGTATTGGGTCAGCCAGAATTTTATAGACTGAACAATATCTCCTTAGTGAAGAAAAGATAAACTATTAAGAGATCAGGGAGTTTTGTGTTTCAGGATTGGGTGATTAGGAAGGAAACAATTAACCATATGTACAAAATCTTACTGAAAGGTTTTTGGTGGTAGGTGCATCATATTAAACTGTTATTAAATTTTTAAAAACCCAAATGTAGAATAAGGGAATAGACAGTCATGATTGTTGTGAGTTTCTCCAGTAGGCATCGAAATACTGTTAAAATTAAAACTTACTACAAAGAACTTTTAAAAACTCAATCATAAGAAAACTAATAGCCCAATTACAAAGTGGACAAAGATCTAAATAGACACTTTACCACAGAAGATGCATAAATTGCAAAAATAAATGTAAAAAGATGCTGAACATCCCTTCATTAGGGATTGCAAATTAAAACCAGAATTCATCTATTAAATGGCTAAAATTAAATGCAGAAAATAAAAACCTGACAATACCAAATGCTGGGAGTATGTAGGGCAAAGGAAACTATCATCCATTGCTAATTAGAATACAAAATAGCACATCTACTTTGGAAGACAGTTGGGTGATTTCTTACAAAGCCACACATAAGTGTAACATATTCTCCAGAAATTGTACTCCTAGATATTTACCCAACTGATCTGAACATCTTTGTTCTACATAAACCTGTATGCAAATGTTTATAGAAGTTTTATCTTAATTGCTAAAAACCGGAAGTTACCAAGATATCCTTCAGTAGGTGAATGGATAAACGATGGTATGTCTATACAGTAGAACACTGATGAGCCATAAAAGGAAATAACATGTTAATTATAGGTGATTAAATAAATCCACATTGCCAAATAAAAGAAGCCACTCTGAAAAGGCTACATACTGTACGATTTCAATCATATAACATTCTGGAAAAGGCAAAACTAAGTAACTGTAAAAGCTCAGTGGTTCCTGGGGTTTGGGAGAAAGGAGAGAAGATTAAATAAAGAATACAGAAAATTTTAGGGTGATGAAACCATGCAGTTTGATATTGTAATGGTTTATACATGGCATTATGTATTTTTCAAAACTCATTAAATTTTATAGCACAAGAAGTGAATCTTAAGGGGTGTAAATTTGAAAAAATCATTTAGGATGTAGCATACCCAAGAATGAATGTGATGGTAAAAAAAAAAAAAAAAAAGAATCTAACTGTATTACTGAGTGTATGTAACAATCTCAGTGCATAAGATAGGAGGAAAAGGTACTGATTAAGTAACTTTGGAAACATGTAGAGACTGTAAGACTAAAATCTAAAGTGTTACATATAATCACTATTGATTCTAGTTGATAAAATTGTTTCTCATGAGGAAAGGGTTGACAATTCTGACACTGGTGTGTGTGTGTGTGTGTGTGTGTGTGTATTTGTGTGTAATATAAATGTATGTTTGTGTGTGTGTGTGTGTGTGTATTCTATATACATATGAATAGAACAATGAAGTTAATGGTGGATAGTGAGAGTCAGGCAGCAAAGGGAGGAAGCTACAATGATTCATGTGATAATAAATTAGAGTTGGTGACATAAGTGTGAACTCATGTTTAGCTTCATATAGACACAAATGGTTAAGAATAGAAATATTATACATACAACTTTATACATGGTTTAGTATACAGGCATATATTTCCTTGCTCCCTCAGCTGAGAAAGCCTAAAAGTAGTGAAACCCCAGTAGCAATGAACACTTCTAGCACCAGGTCTTGGTTTCTAATATCATTCTTCAATAATGTAAGCCAGGGCTCTTTAGAGAAATGGCTGATTACAGGTCTGGGAAGGATATATACAAGATGAGCCTGGAGCATCTTTTGCTAAACAGTAAGGAAGTGCTAAAAAAATAAAATAAATGGTGGAAGTATGTCAAAGGGACACAGGAGCAAATCGAGAGTTTTCAATGGCCAAAGCTAGAACAATTTGAGCAACAATATAAATTAATAAATGTTGTATTATAACTCCAAGTATAGATAGATATTCTTGTGTTATATTGGTATAAATAAGTCAATAAAGAAAAAGGGGAGAAGAGACAAAGCACTCATGAAAAATAATTCCAAATAATTTATGCAGATACAACACACTCAAGGAAGTTGTGATGGTTAAATTTTATGTGTTAACTTGGCTAGGATGTGTTGCCCAATAGTTTGGTCAAATGATAGTCTACATGTGACCGTGAAGGTATTTTGTAGGTGTGATTAATAATTGGCTTAATGTAAATGATATCACCCTCAGTAATGTGGGTGGGCTCCATCCAGTTATTTGGAGGCCTTAAGAGCAAAAACTGAGGTTTCCCAAAGATGAAGGAATTCTGCCTCAAGACTGTAACATAGAAATCCTGTGTGAGTTTCCAGGCTGCTGGCCTGCTTTGTTGTTTTAGACTTGTAAGCCACTATAATTTTGTGAGACAAAAATCCCTTAAAGTGAATCAATCAACCCTCCACTGTAATCAGGGTTTTGGTTCCAGGACCGCCCCCCACCACAACAACATATGCCAAAATCTGCATGTACTCAAGTCCTGTAGTCAGCCCTGTAGAACCAAATATATGAAAACTCGGCCCTCCATCTACTTGGGTTTCACATCCCTGGAAAACTGTATTTTCAATCTGAATGTTGTTGAAAAAATCCTTAAGTGGATTTGACCAGTTCAAACCCATATTGTTCAAAAGTCAACTGTGTATATTATAATTTGTGTTTTTTTGTATATTTATTTTAAGGAATTGTGCATATATGTGTATATGTATATATACATGTGTTCTTTAAAGTAAATGTGTATTAAAACATAAATTATAAATATTTATTTATAAATATAAATATGTATACATACATTTTGGTTCTATTTCTCTGGAGATGCTAACTGACACAAAGAGGAAGCACAACTTTGTACTTCTAAGGATGGGCTGTGCACCTTGACTGCCTCCCAAAGGGTACAGTATGGGAATAACCTAACCTTGGAAAAACCTGATAGAAACTACCTCAGCCAGGTGATCAAGGTTAACATCAATAGTGCTAAAGCACATTGACAGTATATATTATTGATGTAATATGGTGAAAATGGTAAATTTACTTCTGTGATCTTCCTACTTCAAACTTATAACCCAAGTCTAATTTTGAGAAAAATGTCAGACAAATTTCAGTTCAGGGACATTTTATGAAATACCTGACCAATATTCCTCAAAATATTTCAAGGTCATTAAAAACAAGGGAAAATTAAGAAACTGTCTGTCACAGCCAAGTGGAGCTTATAGGTATGACAACTAAATGTAAAATGGTATCCTGGATGAGATCCTAGAACAGAAAAAAGGACACTAGGGGGAGAAGTAAGGAAATATGAATAAACTATGGACCCTAATAATAACAATATCAGTATTGGTTAATTACTGTAACAAATGAACAAAACTCTTATAAGAAGTTAATAATATGCAAAAGTGAGTGCAGGCACAAATGTTTATAGCAGCACAATTCACATTTGCAAAGATGTGGAACCAACCTAAGTGTCCATTGACTAATGAGCAGACAAAGAAAATATGGTATGCATACACATGAAATATTATTCAGCCATTAAAAGAATGAAATAATGTCTTTTGCAGCAACTTGGATGTAGTGGGAAGCCATTAGCTTAAGTGAAGTAACACAGGAATGGAAAAACCAAAAACTGTATGTTCTCACTTATAAGTGGGAGCTAAGCTGTAAGTATGCAAAGGCAAGCAGCATCATATAATGGACCTTAGAGACTCAGAACAGGGAGGGTGGAAGGGGTCCAGGGATAAAAAAGTACACATTGGCTATAGTGTACACTACTTGGGTGTCAGATGCACTAAAATCTCAGAATTCACACTATATAATTCATCCACGTAACAAGAAATCACTTCTACCTCCAAAGCTATTAAAATTTTTAAAAAGTGAATGCAGAGCATATGAAAACTCTCTGCACTATCTCATTAACATTTTTGTAAATGTTAAACTTCTAAAAAATAAAGTACATTAAAAAATTGTTAGTGTTGAACTCTGAGTTAATGCAATTTAAGTACAAATGAGAAAAGTGCTGGAAAATATCCTCTAAATTATACATTGTTATGGAATTATAATGACAGAATAGCAGATTATGCCTAAAAAATACCTATCTGGCACTTTGTAAACATAATAGAAAGTTTAAAATAGGAAGTTAATAAGAAAGTTAAACGGAATTAATTTTAACTAAAAGAAATAGTCTAAAAAGACAAAGCAAAAAAATAAGATCAATAAATTTTACTACAAATGGATCAATACAAATAGGATGCTATTTCCACTATAAGAGAAAGAAGAGAATTAGTGTAAACAGCAAAACCTGCTCAGTGTCTCGCATTCAAGAGAAATATGATTACTTTAACTGCTTTATGTGTTTTTATATAGTATTTTCCCCTTAACCAACTCCTAACAACCGGATTTAAACTTCTCCAAGTGATAAGTTTATTACACCTTTTTTTGAGATATAAATGCATTACAGAGTACTACACATGTCATAGGTATGTGAGAAATATTGATTAGATAATATCTCTTTTAGAAAACATGTGCTTGCTTTTAAAAATCTGGTCTGAAAAATCTCTGATTACAGTTGTTTATTTCATTTACAGTTAATATAATTATTGATATGGTTGGAGTTGAGTCTATCATCTTGTGATTTATTTGCTCTTTTTCCCTTTTTGCATTCAATGTTTTTTGCATTCCATTTTATTTCCTTTTGACTTTTCAGCTCTAACTCACTACAGTGTGGTTAGAATGAATATTATACCAGTTACTGTAAAATATAAATATGTTATGTATTAATGCACTCTTGTGTTGCTATAAAGAAATATCTGAGGCTGAGAAATGTATAAGAAAAGAGGACAAATATCCAAACTATATCACCTCTTATAGACATATATTTCAATTACCCATACATTATAAACTCCACAATAAAATTTTACTGCTTTTGCTTTGGGAAGTAGTTTGCCTTTTTCAAAAATTAACAGCAGAAATGGAAAAGATTTTAATATTTATCTAAATATTTATCATTTGTTTGTTATTCATGTTTTATTATAGATATAGATTTCCATATTGTATCATTTACCTCCAGTGCTGAAGAACTTTCTTTAGCATTCCTTGTAGCACAGACGAGACAAATTATCTCAGCGTTTGTTTACCTGCAAATGTCTTTATTCCTCCTGTATACGTGAAAAATATTAATATTTTCACTGGATATAGAAATCTGGTTTGCTTGCACCAATTTAAAGTTATCACCTTATTATCTTTTGGGCTTCATTATTTCAGATGAGAAGTTACTCGTTAGACTTATCATTCATTCTTCTTGTATATAATATCTTTCTTCTCTGACTGCTTTTATAATTTTCTCTTCATCTTTGGTTTTCATCAGTTGACACCAATGTATCAAGTTGCGGTTTTCTTTGAATTTGTTTATCTTTGTGTTCACTGAGTTTCTTGGATTTATAGGTTGGTATTTTTCATTATATTTGAGAAATTTGGGGCAATTATTTTTTCAGAAATTTTCATCTGCCCTGTTATCTCTTTTGTTTTTTCTTCTTTTTGAGCTCCACTTACATATATATATATATATGTATATGTATATATATGTGTGTATATATATATAAGAACTGTCTCCCAATATGGCACAGCAGAGCTCTATATATATATATATATGTACTGTTAGTATTTTCTCACAGGTTACTGAAGCTCTATTTATTTTGCTTTTCATCTTTGCTCACCGTAATTTTCAGACTGGGTTCCAATCAGCTGTCCAGTGATTTCTTTTTTCAGTTCAGTATTGTACTTGCCATTTCTATTGGATTCCTTTTATTTCTCTGCTTATATTACAGAGCTGTTTACAGACTGTGGAGATATTTGTACAAGCAGTTTTAAGTTCCTTGTTTATTAAATTCAATATCTGCATCATCTTTTGTGTCTGTCTTGACTCTGTTTTTCCCTTTGATATTGGGAATATTTTCTTGCTTTTTCATGTCTAGTAAGTTTTAAATGTATACTGGGCATTGTGAATATACAATGGAGAGAGGCTGAATTATGTTATTTTTCTTTAAATTGTATTTTATTTTGTCCTGGCATGCTGTTAAATCAGTGTTGGGTACTCCTGATCTTGTCAGGCTTAGTTTTATGCTTTGTTAGGATGGATCTATTTTTTTTACTTAGTCTTTAGGCATAGGCCTCACTCTATTTGTGGTTTTGATCCTAGAGCCTCTTCTTATGTGTCAACTGAATGCCTCAGGTTCTCAGTGAGACTTCTTCACTCTGGTTGGGACTAAACTGTATTTTTTCATAGCCCTGCATAATTTACATGTCTCCATTTAGATCTTGGTTTTATAGTAGCCACTCTGTTAGGTCTTTGTTTTTTAACTTTTAAGTTTGGGGTGTATGTGCAGGTTTATTATAAAGGTAAACTTCTGTAATGGGAGTTTGTTGTCCAGATTATTTCATCAGCCAGGTATTAAGCCTAGTGCCCATTAGTTATTTTTCCTGATCCTCTCCCTACCCCCACCCTACACCTTCCATTAAGCCCTAGTGTGTGTTGTTGTTCTCTGTGTATCCGTGTGTTCTCATTATTTAGCTCCCACTTATAAGTGAGAACATGTGGCATTTGTTTTTTGTTCCCCCATTAGTTTGCTATGGATAATGGTCTGTAGATCTAGCTATGTTCCTGCAAAGGACATGATCTCATTTGTTTTATGGCTGCATAATATTCCATGGTGTATATGTACTATTTTTTTTTTATCCAGTCTACCACTGATGATAATTTAGGTTTATTCCATGGCTTTGCTATTGTGAATGGCAAGTTAAAGCATAGGGCTGCAATGAACACACATGTGCACATGTCTTTATGATAGAATGATTTATATTCCTTTGGGTATATTTGTATTTCTGTTTTTAGGTCTTTGAGGAATCACTGCACTGTCTTCCACAATAATTGAACTAATATACATTCCTACCAACATTGTATAAGTGTTCTTTTTTCTTGCAATCTCACAAGCATCTATTATTTTTTGACTTTTTAGTAATAGTCTTTCTGACTGGTATAAGACTTGTATTCTATTGTTTTGATTTGCATTTCATATATATATTTATTTATTATATATATTTATTTATTGTATATATATTTATTTATTATATATATTATTTATTATATATATTTATTTTACTTTAAGTTCTGGGGTACATGTGCAGATCTTGCAGGAAGTGTTACATAGGTATACACATGCTGCAGTGGTTTGCTGCCTCCATCCCCCTCATCACCGACATTAGATATTTCTCCCAAAGTTATCCCTCCCCAAACTCCCCACCTTTTGCTATATCTACCCTAGCTCCCCACCCCTCAAAAGACCCTAGGTGTGATGTTGCCTTTTCTGTGTCCATGTGTTCTCATTGCTCAACACCCACCTATGAGTGAGAACATGTGGTGTTTGGTTTTCTGTTCTTGTGTCAGTTTGCTTATAATGATGGTTTTCAGATTCATCCATGTCCCTGCAAAGGACATGAATTCATCAATTTTTATGGCTCCACAATGTTTAAACTAATTTACACTCCCACCAACAGTGTAAAAGAGTTCCTATTTCTCCATATCCTCTCCAGCATCTGTTGTCTCCAGATTTTTTAATGATCGCCATTCTAACTGGCATGAGGTGGTATCTCAGTGTGGTTTTGATTTGCATTTCTCTAATGACAGTGATGATGAGCATTTTTCATATGTTTATTGGCCCATAAATGTCTTCTTTTGAAAAGTGTCTGTTCATATCTTTTGCCCACTTTTTGATGGGCTTGTTTGTGTGTTTCTGTTTTAGTTCTTTGTAGATTCTGGAGATTAGCCCTTTGTCCGATGGGTAGATGGCAAAAATGTTTTCCCATTTTATTGGTTGCTGATTCACTCTAATGATTGTTCCCTTTGCTGTACAGAAGCCCTGGAGTTTCATTAGATCCCATTTGGCTATTTTGGCTTTTGTTGCCATTGCTTTTGGTGTTTTAGCTAGGATGTCGTTACCTATGCCTATGTCCTGAATGGTGTTGCCTAGGTTTTCTTCTAGGGTTTTTATGGTATTAGGTCTTATGTTTAAGTCTTTAACCCATCTGGAGTTAATTTTAGTGTAAGGTGTCAGGAAGGGGTCCAGTTTCAGCTTTCTGCACATGGCTAGCCAGTTTTCCCAACACCATTTATTAAATAGGGAATCATTTCCCTATTGCTTGTTTTTCCTATGTTTGTCAAAGATCAGATGATTGTAGATGTGTAGTGTTGCTTCTGATGCCTCTGTTCTGTTCCATCGGTCTATGTCTCTGCTTTGGTACCAGTACCATGCTGTTTTGATTACTGTGGCCTTGTAGTATAGTTTGAAGTCAGGCAGCATGATGCCTCCAGCTTTGTTCTTTTTGCTTAGGATTGTTTGGGCTATGCAAGCTCTCTTTTGATTCCATATGAAGTTTGAAGTGTTTTTTCCATTTCTGTGAAGAAGGTCATTTATACCTTGATGGGGATAGCATTGAATCTATAAATTACTTTGGGCAGTATGACCATTTTTATGATGTTGATTCTTCCCAATCATGAGCATGGGATGTTTTTTTTATCTGTTTGTGTCCTCTCTTATTTCCTTGAGAAGTGGTGTGTAGCTCTCCTTGAAGAGGTCCTTCATCTCCTTTGCTAGTTGTATTCCTAGGTATTTTATTATCTTTGTAGCAATTGTGAATGGGAGTTCACTTCTGATTTGGTTCTCTGTTTGTCTGTTATTGGTGTATAGAAATGCTATTGATTTCTGCACATTGATTTTGTATCCTGAGACTTTGCTGAAGTTGCTTATCAGTTTCAGGAGATTTTGGGCTGAGACAATGGGGTCTTCTCCATATACAATCATGTCATCTGCAAATGGAGACAATTTGGCTTCCTCTTTTCCTAATTGAATACCTTTTATTTCTTTTTCTTGCCTGATTGCTCTGGCTAGAACTTCCAATACTATATTGAATAGGAGTGGTGAGAGAGGGCATCCTTGTCTTGTGCCAGATTTCAAAGGGAATGCTTCCAGTTTTTGCCCATTCAGTATGATATTGGCTGTGGGTTTGTCATAAATACGTTTTATTATTTTGTGATATGTACCACTGATACCTTGTTTATTGAGAGTTTTTAGCAAAAGGCTGTTGAATTTTGTCGAAGGTTTTTTCTGCATCTATTGAGATAATCATGTGTTTTTTGTCTTAGGTTCTGTTTATGTGATGGATTATATTTACAGACTTGTGTGTTGAACCAGCCTTGCATCTCTGGTATGAAGCCTACTTGATCATGATGAATAAGCTTTTTGACTTGCTGTTGCATTCTGTTTGCCAGTATTTTATTGAAGATTTTTGTGTCTATGTTCATCATGGATATTGTCCTGCAGTTTTTTTTTTTAGTTGCGTCTTTGCCCGGTTTTGGTATTAGGATGATGTTGGGCTTATAAAATGAGTTGGGGAGGATCCCCTCTTTTTATATTGTTTGGAATAGTTTCAGAAGGAATGGTACCAGCTCCTCTTTGTATGTCTGGTAGAAATCAGCTGTAAACCCATCTGGACCTGGGCATTTTTTAGTTGGTAGACTATTAATTGCTGCCTCTACTTCAGCCCTTGTTATTGTTCTATTCAGGGACTCAACTTCTTCCTGGTTTAGTTTTGGGAGACTGCAAGTGTCCAGGAACTTATCCATTTCTTCCAGGTTTACTAGTTTGTGTGCATAGAGTTGTTTGTAGTAATCTCTGATGGTAGTTTGTATTTCTGTGGAATTGGTGGTGATGTCCCCTTTATTGTTTTTTATTGCATCTATTTGATTCTTCTCTCTTTTCGTTTTTATTAGTCTGGCTAGCGGTCTATTTTGTTGATCTTTTCAAAAAACCAGCTCCTGGATTTGTTGATTTTTGGAAGGGTTTTTTTGTGTCTCTATCTCCTTCGGTTATACTCTGATCTTAGTTATTTCTTGTCTTCTGCTAGCTTTTGAGTTTTGTTGATCTTGCTCCTCTAGCTCTTTCAATTTTGATGACAGGGTTTCAATTTTAGACCTTTCCTTTCTCCTCATGTGGGCATTTATTGCTATTAATTTCCCTGCTTTAAATGTGTTACAGAGATTCTGGTATGTTGTATCTTTGTTCTGTTGGTTTTGAAGAACATCTTTACTTCTGCCTTCATTTCATTATTTATCCAGTCCATGTTCTGGAGCCAGTTGTTCATTTTCCATGAAGTTGTGCAGTTTTGAGTTAGTTTCTTAATCCTGGGTTCTAATTTGATTGCACTGTGGTCTGAGAGACTGTATGATTTCCGTTCTTTTGCATTTGCTGAGGAGTGATTTACTACCAATTATGTGGTCGATTTTAGAGTAAGTGCAATGTGGTGCTGAGAAGAATGTATATTCTGTGGATTTGGGGTTAAGAGTTCTGTAAATGTTTATTAAGTTCGCTTGGTCCAGATCTTCATTCAAGTCCTGATTTCCTTGTTGATTTTCTATCTCGTTGATCTGTCTAATGTTGACAGTGGAGTGTTAAAGTCTCCCATTATTAATGTGTGGGAGTCTAAGTCTCTTTATAGGTCATTAAGAAATTATGTTATGTTTCTATGTGCTCCTGTATTGGGTGTGTATATATTTAGGCTCATTAGCTCTTCTTGTTGTATTGATCCTTTTACCATTATGTAATGCCCTTCTTTGTCTTTTTTGATTTTTGTTGGTTTAAAGTCCATTTTATCAGAGACTAGGATTGCCATCCTTGCTATTTTTTTTTCTCTCCATTTGCTTGGTAAATCTTCTTCCATCCCTTTATTTTGAGTCTATGTGTGTCTTTGCACATGAGATGGGTCTCCTGAATACAGCAGACCAATTGTTCTTGGCTTTTTATCCAATTTGCCAGTCTGTGTCTTTTGATTGGGGCATTTAGTCCATTTACATTTAATAATAATATTGTTATGTGTGAATTTGGTCCTGCCATTTTATTACTGGCTGGTTGTTTTGCCGTTGGTTGGCTTATAATAATTTCTTCATTGCATCATTGGTCTTTACTATTTGGTTCTTTATTTGCAGTGGCTAGTACTGGTTTTTCCTTTCTGTATTTAGTGCTTCCTTCAGGAGCTCTAGCAGGGCAGGTCTGGTAGAGACAAAATCTCTCAGCAACTGCTTGCCCATAAAGGATTTCATTTCTCCTTCACTTATGAAGCTTAGTGTGGGAGGATATGAAATTCTAGGTTGAAAGTTCTTTTTCTTTAAGGATGTTGAATATTGGCCCCCACTCTCTTCTGGCTTGTAGGGTTTCTGCCGAGAGATTCACTGTGAGTCTGATGTGCTTCCCTTTGTGGGTGACCCGACCATTCTCTCTGGCTGCCCTTAGTATTTTTTCCTTTGTTTTAACCCTGGTGAATCTGACAATTATGTGCCTTGGGTTTGCTCTTCTAGAAGAGTATCATTGTGGTGTTCTCTGTATTTCCTGTATTTGAATATTAGCCTGCCTTGCTAGGTTGGGAAAGTTCTCCTGGATAATATCCTGAAGAAAGTTTACCAGCTTGGTTTCATTCTCCCTGTCATCTTCCAGTATGCCAATCAGGAGTAGATTAGGTCTTTTCATATCATCCCATATTTCTTGAAGGCTTTGTTCATTTCTTTTCACTCTGTTTTCTTTTCTTGCCTTCTTATTTTATTTCATGGATTTGATCTTCAATCTCTGATATCCTTTCTTCTGCTTGATCTATTTGACTATTGAAACTTGTGTATGCTTCATGAAGTTCTTGTGCTGTGTTTTTCAGCTCCATCAAGTCGTTTATGTTCTTCTCTAAGCTGGTTATTCTAGTTAGCATTTCGTCTAACCTTTTTTCAAGGCTCTTAGTTTCCTTGCATTGGGTTAGAACATGTTCCTTTAACTCAGAGAAGTTTGTTATTACCCACCTTCTGAAGCCTGCTGTCAGTTTGTCAAATTCGTTCTCCGTCCTGCTTTGTTCCCTTGCTGGTGAGAAGTTGTGATCTCATAGTTGGGGAGAGATATTCTGGTTTTTGATGGTTTCATTCTTCTTGTGCTGGTTTCTCCTTATCTCTTGGATTTATATAGTTTTGATCTCACGTAGCTGCTTGGGGAGGTGACCTTTCCTTTGTCTGCCTGCAGAGGCACTGCTGGGCTGCCACAGATTTAGTGGAGCTGCTGCCTCTGTTTACTCAGGAAAATTAGGCCGGCTTCTGCAATGGCAGCTTCCCTTTGGCCCACCGAGATGGATAGTTCCTGGTTGCTCTCTAACGGACTTTCTGGGTGCCTAACTCTGTAGTGAGAGTTTTTTGACCTGGTGGGCTTTGTGCGGCAGGGGACCATCTTGCTGTTTGGGCTGTTTCCCTGCTTTCCATTCCCTTTCTTACTGTGGGGCAGGTAGCTCCATCCCACTGGCTTTTTGGCCAGTGCTTCCACATAGATCTATGCTGACAGCCCTGGTGCCAGTGGAAGGTGCTGTTCTGCCCTGTTCAGGCAGCTTGCTAAGGCTTTTCAGCCCGGCAAAGATCTCCTGTTCTGTCGGTTGTAGAGGGCTTGGGTAGAGCACTGTATCCAAACTGAAGTCCCAGAGGGGGAGATCCCCTGGTCCTCTGGTCGATTGCATGCTCCTCCTGGGTGGTGCACTGCCCCACCTTGCCACAACTTGCCCTATTTGGCTTATACCCACTGTCCAACCAGACCCACAAAATGAACCTGGTACTTCATTTGGAATTGTGGAGATCACTCGGCTTCTGCGTCTCTCTCACTGGGAGCTGCTTTACAGAGCTGCCTCTTATTCAGCCATCTTGGGATCCCCGCATGTTCCTGGGTAAGCTTTTTGATCTGCCGTTGCATTCCATTTGCTGGTATTTTACTGAAGACTTTTGCATCTATGCTCATCATGGATATTGGCCTGAAATTTTTTTTTTTAGTTATATATCCGCCAGGTTTTGGTATCAGGATGATGTTGGTCTCATAAAATGAGTTGGGGGAGGATTTCCTCTTTTTGTATTGTTTGGAACAGTTTTGGAAGGATTGGTACCAGCTCCTCTGTGTATGTCTGGTAGAATTTGGCTGTGAACCCACCTGGACCTGAACTTTTTTTGGTTGGTAGGCTATTAATTGCTGCCTCAACTTCAGCCCTTGTTGTTGGCCTATTCAGGGATTCGGCTTCTTCCTGGTTTATACTTTGGAGGATTTAAGAGTCCAGGAATTTATCTATTTCTCCTAAATTTACTGGTTTATGTGCCTAGAGTTGTTTGTAGTAATCTCTGATGGTAGTTTGTATTTCTGTGGAATTGGTAGTGATGTGCCCTTTATTGTTTTTATTGCATCTATTTGATTCTTCTCTCTTTTCTTTTTTATTAGTATAACTAGTGGTCTACTTTGTTGATCTTTTCAAAAAATCAGCTCCTGGATTTATTGAGTTTTTGAAGGGCTTTTTGTGTCTTTATCTCCTTCAATTCTGCCCTGATCTTAGTTATTTCTTGTCTTCTGCTAGCTTTTGAATTTGTTTGATCTTGCTCCTCTAGTTTTTTAAATTGTGATGATAGGTGTCGAGCTTAGATCTTTCCCCCTTCTCATGTGGGCATTTAGTGGTATAAATTTCCCTCTAGACGCTGCTTTAAATGTGTCCCAGAGATTCTGGTACATTGTGTCTTCATTCTCATTGGTTTTGAAGAACATCTTTATTTTTGCCTTCATTTCATTATTTAACCAGCAGTCATTCAAGAGCAAATTTTCAGTTTCCATGTAGTTGCGCAGTTTTGAGTGAGTTTCTTAATCCTGAGTTCTAATTTGCTTGCACTGTGGTCTGCTACTGGTTGTTATGATTTCTCTTCTTTTGCATTTGCTGAGGATTGATTTACTTCCAATTATGTGGTCAGTTTTACAGTAAGTGTGATGTGGTGCTGAGAAGAAGGTATATTCTGTGGATTGAGTGTAGAGTTCTATAGATATCTATTAGCTCCGCTTGTTCCAGGTCTGTGTTCAAGTCCTGACTTGCATTTCTTTAATGATCAGTGATGTTCAGCTTTCATTTATATGCTTGCTGGCTACATGAATATCTTTTTTGTAAATGTTTGTTCGTGTCTTTTGCCCACTTTTTAATAATGTTTTCTTCTTGTAAAAATAAGTTCTTTATAGATGTTGTATAATAGACCTTTGTCAGATGCATTGTTTGCAAAATTTTTCTCTCATTCTATAGGTTATCTGTTAACTCTGTTGATAGTTTCTTTTGCTGTGCAGAAGCTCTTTAGTTTAATTAGATCCCATTTGTCAATTTTTGTTTTTGCTATGACTGTTTTTGGCATCTGCATCATGAAATATTTGCCTGTTCCTATGTCCAGAATGGTACCGCCTAAATTGTTTTCCAGGGTTTTTATGGTTTTGGGTTTTACTAATAAAGAAGAAAAGAGAGATAATCCAAATAAACACAATTAGAAATGTCAAGGGGAATATTACCACTGACCCTACGGAAATGCAAATAACCATCAGAGAATATTATGAACATCTCTATGCACATAAACTAGAAAATTTAGAAGAAATGAATAAATTCCTGCACAGATACATGCTCCCAAGACTGAAGGAAGAAATTGAATCCCTTAACAGACCAGTAATTAGCTCTGAAATTGAGTAATAAATAGCCTATCAATCAAAAAAATTCCAGAACCAGACAGATTCACAGCTGAATTCTACCAGATTTACAAACAAGAACTGGTACCATTCCTGCTGAAACTATTTCAAAATAATGAGGAGAAGGGACTCCCCCCTAACTCATTCTATGAGGCCAACATCATCCTGATACCAAAACCTGGCAGAGACACAACAATAAAAGAAAACTTCAGGCCAATATCCTTGATGAACATCAATGCAGAAATTTTCAACAAAATACTAGCAAGCCAAACCCAGAAGCACATTAAAAGACTTATCAGTCATCATCAAGTAGGCTTTATTCCTGGGATGCAAGGTTGCTTCAACATATGCAAATCAATAAATGTGATTCATCATATAAACAGAACTAAAGACAAAAACCACATGATTATCTCAATAGATGCAGAAAAGGCTTTCGATAAAATTCAGCATCCCTTCATTTTAAGAACTGTCAATAAACTAGGTATTGAAGGAACGTATCTCAAAATAATAAGAGTCATCTATAACAAACCTACAGCCAACATCAAACTGAATGGGCAAAAGCTGGAAGCATTCCCTTTGAAAACTGGCACAAGACAAAGGTAGCCTCTTTCATCACTCCCATTCAACATAGCATTGGAAGTCCTGGCCACAACAGTCAGTCACGAGAAAGAAATAAAGGCATCCAAATAGGAAGAGTGGAAGTCAAATTATCCCCGTTTGCAGATGACATGATCCTGTATCTAGAAAACTCCATAGTTTCTTCAGCCCAGAAGGTCTTTAAGCTGATAAACAAGTTCAGCAAAGTTTTAGGATACAAAATCCATGTGCAAAAATCACTAGCATTCCTATACACCAACAAGTAAAACCTAGAGCCAAATAAGTAATGCAGTCTCATCGCAGCACACACACACACACACACACACACACACACACACACAAACACACACAACATAGGAATACAGCTAACCAGGGAGGTAAAAGATCTTTGCAAGGAAAACTACAAAACACTACTCAAAGAAATCAGAGATGACACAAACAAATGGAAAAACATTCCATGCTCATGGACAGAAAGAATCAATTCATTAATATGGCCATATTGCCTAAAGCAATTTATAGATTCACTGCTATTCCTGTGAAACTACCAATGATATTTTTCACAAAACTAGAAAAAAAACTATTTTAAAATTCATATGGAATCAAGAAAGAGCCTGAATAGCAAGGCAATCCTAAGCAAAAATAACAAAACTATAGGCATTAACCAACTTCAAACTATACTACAGGGCTACAGAAACTAAAACAGCATGGCACTTGTACAGAAACAAACACAGACCAATAGAACAGCATAGAGAACCTAGAAATAAGACTGCAGCCTACAACCATCTGAAATTCAACAAAACTGACAAAAACAAGCAATAGAGAAAGGACTCCCTCTTCAATAAATGGTGCCAAGACAACTGGCTAGCCATACAGAGATGATTGAAAGTAGAGCCCCTTCCTTACACCATATACAAAAATTAATTCAGAATGGATTAAAGACTTAAATGTAAAGCTAAAAACTATAAAAACCTTGAAAGTTATTCTATTTTCTTGTCTTAATTCTCAGCTAAAGGACCCACTCAGTCCTCAATTAGTGTCTCATGGGAAACCTTCAGTGAGACTTGTCAGACTCTCCTTTTACAGAGCTTCTGCCTCTCTAATTGCCCTTGCTGAAAATTCCAGTCATTTCAGTAGTGCTGTAGTATAATCTGCCTGCTCATCTCAGCAAGCCCATTTTCTACACATGGGTTCCCCTGTGTGGTTTGAAAAGTGATCTCACATGGAAAGTCTGACCACTAACCTGGGTGGAAAAATATCAAAAATGCATTTTAAATGAGTATAGTTTAATGGCTAAAGGCTAATAAAATGCAAACCTCCAATAAAAGTGCCACATATATAATGGTCTCACCATTGTGAAACAGGCTGTTTTAGATTTGATGAACTACTTTTGATCTCTTGGTATTGTAATAGCATCATAAGTCACAGAGGAGGTTTAATACAGTTACTGTAACAATGATAAAATAACAATACAAATTTTTTTAAAATGATAGATTGGAACCAGAAAACAGAAACACAAGGAAATATAAGGAAAAATATTAGAGATATTAGAAGATGAATAATCTTTGTACATTGTTTTCTGTCAAATTCCCCAACTCAGCTCCTGATTAGCTGTTTCCCTAATATCTCAGTGAAGTTAATTGAAAACTAGAATATACTAATACTTAATTTTTAAAAATACTTTTATCACCTTTGGGTGATCAGATACTGTGAGAATATCTATGAGTTTCAGTGTTTGCATTTGTAACTATTGTCACAAATGATTGAAAGTGAAAAAAAAAGTGCTTTTTATTTTATTTTTCTTTTAAATGATAGAAAACATTACAACAACAGGATGTGTATTCGTTAGAGTTTAAAAACACAGGAGACTGTAGACACTAATGCTTCCTTTATTTCTTCTTCCTTCTGGATATTCTTTTCAATTGTTGGTTCCTGCAAAGTACATCAAATGAAAAAAAAAAAAAAAAAAAACACCTAGTAAGAACATGTAAGTATTCATTAGCTATCTGGAGGAGTAAATACAAAGGAATGTTTTCAATGAATGCAAATTAGAAAACGTTACTTTTGTTTTCTTTGCTTCACTGTGAGGAACCCACATCACTGAACAAATTTTAAATGCTATTTATCTTCATGTGTCAGCCCCAAACTAAAAATTTTGAAGAAATCCAATCTGACTGACACATATTATTAGTAATAACAGGTTTACTTTGATTTTAACTTCATGTTAAAAAATATATCTTTACTTGATGACTTCCGTACTTGGTACTCCATGTTTAAACAGGAAGTGTGCAAGCACTTTCAGTGGATACAGAGTTACATTGTGCTTTTATTATACTCGGCATGGTTTCTGCATTCATAACCAAAAACCATTGTTAGTATTTCCATGCATTATATCATCTAATGTGCTCAGTCTTCTTCCTCTTCCATTACTTACATTTTGCTACCTTTTCTAGTTATTTCAGAAGAAATCCACCATCAACTATGCCTTTCCTGGAAAGCTTAAAAGCACAACCTTTATCATCAAATCCTTAATCTACAAGTTGGCCTACGGCTATTCATGTTACATCATTGAATCTCAATTTTGTATCTATAAAATGGTGGATATCTCTGGGGATTATGTAAAGATTCAATAGATAATGGATACTTATGTAAAACATTCAACACAAGGATAGCACATGATGAAATTACAATGATAGCTACTTTGTCATAAACATCTAAAAGATTGTTGAACTTCTTCATCATACCATATGGTCTACATCCATAATAACATTGAGAAATAGGCAGTTTTCCCCTCCAATAGTCTTAATCATCCGTTTTTCACATAATGTAATCTTGTGTGATCATCAATATAAAAGAAGGTATCCTTTTAAATTTTTGGTATTAATAGAATCAAGACTTAAATTTCCAACCTGTGATTCAACAATTTAATGTTTTATTTTTTAAAGATGCATTTACACAGATAAAATTGGAATCCACTATATAGCATTTACTAACACTATTTTGGATTAGACAGCCAGGCTACTCAGATATTTACTAGTCCAAAGCAGATAAACTATAATTTTCAAATGGAATTTTTTTTTGCTGCTATTGATTTACTTTGTTTAAAAGCCGGCAGGTAAAAATCCTGTTTGCCTTACCAAAGTAAGCCAAAATTATGAATGCAAGTATCTTCAGGGATAATTTTATTGGACATTATACTTTAATTTCTTCTTTTATATCATAAATATAGATAGTGCCAATAATAATTGATCTACTGGATTCATTAGGTCCTAAAAATTGGGTCTCATTTTTTTCATATTCAATAAATTTAAAATATTTATTTAACAAACAATATGTTATAAAATTTTGAACAAACCAGTATTCTAAGCATTACTGTGGGTATGCAATGAGTATGATGTGGTGTCTACATGCAAAGAAGTATGCAAATTAAAAGGGGAAACAGACACATCTGATAATGCATAGAAATTAATGAATGGGTCAGGGAAGCAACTTGACTTCCATCTCCAAGGTAGTCTACTTTTCACCATAGCCAATAAATAGCGCCCTGGATTACTGAGGTTATCTTCCTAAAGATGCCACATACCATCTTTCTGTCTTGATCTGTATTTTATCCCCTGCCCCATTCTTAATGAACAATCAGTGTTATTTCAAGATAAGTAATCTGTTAAAAAATGTGAGTAGTAGAATCCAAGTACTTATCAAACTAAGTGTATGGATGTGATTTCTCTCAGGTACAACACGTTTTGACTTTTTCTGCTGCCGTTGCCTTCTTTTCTGGCACATAAGATGCATATTTTAGACCAAATAAATTCATTTTTTTCTAGAAAGAGCTTGTAACTAAAACTAAGCTTAAACAAAGCATAATGACCTAGCTCTAAAATTCTATATTTCTTTGCCAGTAGAAACTTCTCTCCCAATGATCAAATCCAAAACAGGCTGTGATAATATCATGAAATTCAGTAAAAGGGACCCAGAAGAACTTAAGCTTTAAAAAAAGAATATCGTGTGTCTTATGATATATATTACACTTGAAAAAAAATACATATATGCTTCATAGTAAAGACAAGATTCTTTCCCCCCAGAGACCAAGAAATTATGCAGTCATATTCTGTCTCTGTGCAGATAGCTTTCCATTTGTTTAAGAACAATGTTACCCATAAATTCTACAGCTTTATTTCGTAGCTTTAAGAGCCTATGCTGATAAATTTAAGTTGGGCACTCCATTTTTCTCTGAAAGAATTGTTGCATTTAGGGTGACTCCTTTGAACTTGCTATATTGGATGGGGTTCTCCAACTTCTTTTGAACCAAGAAAGGGAGAACTTTATATGTGTATATATACAAATATTTTAACATGATTTTTCTTTTACTTTGAACCAGGTATTAGATAACCAGATATCAAGTTAGTGCAGTTTGCTAATATTATATATATGTGTGTGTGTGTGTGTGTGTGTATATATATATATATATATATATATATATTTTAATAACAAAGCAATTAATCATAATCTGTTGTATCTGTTTGGTCTTTTTTCTTCAAATTCCTCACCCAAGTAGGTAGTGGCAAGTCAAGAATTTAGGGATTCTGGATTCTGGCTGAATGTGATCAACTGTTGGAAAAAGTTCTTTAATTGTTCAACACCTGCCTGTGAGTGATAACACATGGACACAGGGAGGGGAGCATCACACACTGTGGTCAACAGGTGGGAGCTAGGGGAGGGACAGCGGAGGTGGGGAGGGTGAGGAGGGATAATGAGGGGAGAAATGCCAGATATAGGTGATGGGGGATGAAGGCAGCAAACCACCTTGCCATGTATGTACCTATGCAACAATCCTGCATGATGTGCACATGTACCCCAGATCCTAAAGTACAAATAAAAATTTAAAAATTTAAAAGAAATACAAAGAACAAGCTCTTTAAAATCAGGGACTGTTTATCATGATCTCTTCAGTATTGAGCAAAGTACTCTGTCTAGCAAGACATTTATAAATGCTTTAAAACCTGGCTGATTAAGAACTCCATACTTCCTGGTAATAAACATATCTCATTTTCTCAGAATTCCCATATTGTAATATTAGAGGCTCATAAGGATAGATCTAGTTGTCTTTAGAGACACCGCGGTAAAAATTCAAAAGTTCAGGACTGAATAACTCCACAGAGAAGACTGAATCCTAAGAATACCAGGGTCAGCAAACCAGCTGACTCAAGACAGCCTGACTTGATGATGCACAAAAGGATTTTGCCTACCAAATCTTGACTGTTAATTCCCAATTAATGTAATTTTGATTTTGGATTCAGAAGGTGCTGTAGCTAGATATGCCCAAGAGTTTTAGAAGTAACTAGTGGCAAAATGAAACCTTGTATATCCAATCCCTTTCTGTAAGAATTTTAAATTTCTGTAGAATTTTCACGCTACATGGACTTCACTAGGGATAATGAAACAGCAGTGCTCATACTTAAGCCAGCTGTAGAAAATGCTTGGGGAGCATGTTGTAGTGTAAAGTTTTAGAGGTTGGGTCAGTTGGGAGTCTGTCCTTGCTCTGTCTCTTGCTACTTGTTACTGTTTTTGCATCTGTAAAATGTCTCATGAAACTATTGTGAGGATATAAGGGGATATATTTCACAATGGTCCCCAAGTGCAGAAGTAAGGATAATGTCTTTTATGCCTTCTGACCATGGGACATATTTGAAAAGAGTATATACAGAGTAGGAAGTTCTTACTCATTTTTTTTCCTCTGTAGATAAAAAAAGAGGAAAAAAACCTCGTTGTCTGAAAATTATCTTAAAAGCCATATTCTTTTTTTTTCTTGCACTGTCAATAGAAATAGAAACTAGGTGGCCTAATGTGACATTCTGTCACTGAAATCATATAGAAAGCATAAAGCTTGCTCTACTGCAGAAATTTAGAGAGATTAAGCTGCCACCTCCTTCCTTGTGATACTTGCTTATGAGAGTGTTGTTCTAGAGCATTTGATTTCCAGATATGGTCCCATGAAACCTGCCTCAGGATCATCTGAGGTGTTTGTTAAAAATGCAAACTCAGGGTCTAACCCCAAATTGACTAAATTGAAACATCCAAAATGGGGCCCAAGAATCTGCATTTCAAACACACCCCCAGATGATACCTATGTACTCTGAAGCTTAAGAATCTCAACCTAGTGCAGCAATCTCCAAATATTTAAGCAGCTACCAATTTGTAAAGCTTATGCTATCTCCCACATATGTGGTATATGTTCCATTACCAATTGTAAACATTGTTGTGAATAAAATTTTAGAAATCTAGTAAAGGTTAAAAATGTAAATGTGATTACAAATGAAACATTTTCTTTCTTCTTTTATAATGGTCTTATAAACTGCCTGGGATGTATCTCTGACCCAAATGTTACATTTATCTCAAATATGGAGAATAGCATGCTTTAAAGATAGGCTCTACAAATGCATCTCTCGGTATTGTATTTTTGAAAAATTTTTGCTGTAAAATATAATGTAACTCTTGGCTTCCATTCCACTTTGACAGATCTTAGTATTTTGCCAAATTTGCTTGAAAATCTTTAAATAATAAAAATCTATAGAACTATTTAAAATCCTCTGTGTATTCCTCCCTGTCCCTTGTCCCTTCCTTTTAACTCTAGAGAAACAATTATTCTGAAACAACAGTGTTATGGCTGTCATTCATGGCTTTATACTATATCTGCATAGGCATTTATTCATAAACGGTTATCTTTCTCCTTCTTTTTCTCTCCAAGGGAACTGTTATACGTGATATGATCTTTATGTAAGTGCTTGCTTATTTTGCTTAGTATAATGGTCTTTAAATTTATATGTATTGATACATACAGATATATATACATATAAATAAATGCTAGTTTATTTTGGCTACTATAATATTTCATTGTATGAATACATGTGTATTTTTGCATATGTGAGAAAGCTTTTCTTGGGTTATTTGCAAAACTGGAATTCTTGGCTTGCATATTTAGTAGATCTAAAATTTTTATTTTTGGATGTCTTGTATCAGATATAAAGGTGTACAAAATATATCTTGCTTTAAATTTTGTTTGTCATGATCAGCAGAATAGCACATATTTTCATGTTTGTGACCATTTTGTTTACATTTTCCATTAACCTTTACTCATTTTATTTGCTCATTTTTGTTGTTGTTATTTGACATTTTCTTACTCATTTGTAGATGTTTTTGTATATTTTGAATACAAACCTTTTACTTGTTTATAGGTATTGAAAATACCATCTCCTAATGTGTAGCTTGCCTTTCACTATTTTTGCACAAAAGTTTTAAATTTTAACAGAATTAAACTTATAATTATTTTCTTTTAGATTTGTTGAATCATCAAAGCCACAATGTTATATTTTCTCTTATGCTACCCTTTTCTAAGTTTAGTTTTCATTTTCAGATGTAGTTCTTTTGTTCATCTGCATTTTTTGGAAAATGTATTTTTAAATTTACATGAAGTAAAATTCTTTTGTATTTTTATTTTTGGCTAAACGTTCATGTGAGCTTTGACAGATGAATGAACTCATGTAACCACTGCCACAATCATGTTGCAGAATAATTCCATCACTCCAAGAATTTATTTCTGTTGTTTATATACAAACTTTCCATCTACTCCCAAGCACTGATCTGTTCTCTACCCCTGTAGGTTTTGTTTTTTCAGAGTCATAGAAATAGAATCATATAATATGTAATCTCTGAGTCTGGTTTCTTTCAGTTAGCATAATGTGTTTAAGATTTAATCATGTTGGTTCATCTATCAGTAGTTTGTTCTTTTCTTGCCGAATAGTATTCCATTGTGTGGATGTACCACAGTTGGTTTATCCTGTAAGCTACTGCAAGATATTTAGGTTGTTTTCCGTACTGGTTATTATGAATATGCTCCTACAAATATTATTGAACAGGTTTTTGTGTGAGCATACATTTTCATTTCTCCAAGGCAAATACCAAAGATAAGTGCATATTTTAAATTATAAGAATATGTCAGATTGTTTTCCAGAGTGACTGTTAGCATTTTGCAGTGTATAAGGATTCCAGTTACTCTGCTTCCTTGTCAGCACTCAACATTATCTTTTATTTATTATTATAATTGTTAGCCATTCTGATTATTGTCTCATCTGTATCTCATTCTGGTCTTAATTTGCATTTTTCTCATGATAAATGATTTCTAACTTCTTTTCAGGTGCTTGTTTGCCATCATATATGTAATTTGGGGAACTATGTATTCAAATCTTTTGCTCATTCTAGGGGGTTTATTTTCTTATTGTTGGATTTCAAGGGACAAGGTTATTCCTGATATTTAGTCTAGCTCTCCTTGTAGAAACTAGAAGAGGAATAGTTGTCATCAGCTATCACATTCTGTCTCGGGCACATAACAGCATCAAGACATCCCAACAATTCCTACAAATGCTTAATAATGTTAACTGTTATGTTAATGTTAATTGTGGTTAAATGGGGGTAGTTCTCTACTCTCAGTAATAAAATTATTGTTGCAGTCTCTATTGTCAACAAAGCATAAAAACATTCTTTATAGACATCTACAGAACTCTCCACCCCGAATCCACAGAATATGCATTCTTCTAAGCACCACATCACATCTCTCTAAAATTGACCACATAATTGGAAGTAAATCACTTCTCAGCAAATGCAAAAGAACGGAAATAATAACAAACAGTCTCTCAGACCACAGTGCAATCAAATTAGAACTCAGGACTAAGAAACTAACTCAGAACTGCACAACTTCATGGAAACTGAACTGACTCCTGAATATTGACTGGATAAACAGTGAAATGAAGGCAGAAATAAAGATGTTCTTTGAAACCAACGTGAACAAAGGCACAAGGTAACAGAATCTCTGGGACACATTTAATGCAGTGTCTAGAGGGAAATTTATACCACTAAATGCCCACATGAGAAGTGAGGAAAGATCTAAAATTGACACCCTGTCATCAAAATTGAAAGAGCTAGAGGAGCAAGATCAAAAAAACTCGAAAGCTAGCAGAAGACAAGAAATAACTAAGATCAGAGCAGAACTGAAAGAGATAGAGACAGAAAAAACCCTTCAAAAACTCAGTAAATCCAGGAGCTGGTTTTTTTGAAAAGATCAACAAAATAGACTACTAGCCAGATTAATAATAAAAAAAGAGAGAAGAATCAAATAGATCATATAAAAAACAATAAAGGGGCTATCATCACTGATTACACAGCAAATACAAACTACCATCAGAGATTACTACAAAGAACTCTATGCACATAAACCAGTAAACCTGGAAGAAATTAATAAATTCCTGAACACTTGCACCCTCCCAAGTCTAAACCAGGAAGAAGTTGAAATTCTGAATAGTCCAATAACAAGGGCGGAATTTGAAGCACCAATTAATAGCCTAACAACCAAAAAAAGTCCATTTCCAGATGAGTTCACAGCTGAATTCTATCAGACATACAAAGAGGAGCTGGAACCACTCCTCTGAAACTATTCCAAACAATACAAAAAGAGGGAATCTTTCCCAAGTCATTTTATGAGACCAACATCATCCTGATATCAAAACCTGGCAGAGACTCAACAAAAATGAAAATTTCAGGCCAATATCCATGATGAGCATATATGCGAAATCTTTAATAAGATATTGGCAAACCAATTGCAACAGCACATCAAAAAGCTTATCCATTGTGATCAAGTAGGCTTCATCCCTGGGATGCAAGGCTGGTTCAACATACACAAGTCTATAAATGTAATCCATCACATAAACAGAAACAAAGACAAAAATCACATGATTATCTCAATAGATGCAGAGAAGGCTTTCAACAAAATTCCACAGCCTTTATGCAAAAAACTCTCAATCAGCTAGGTATCAAAGGAACATATCTCAAAATAATAAAAGCTATTTATTACAGACCCACAGCCAATATCATACTGAATGGGCAAAAGCTGGAAGAATTCCCTTTGAAGTCTGGCACTAGACAAGGATGCTCTCTCCCACCACTCCTATTCAATATAGTATTGGAAGTTCTAGCCAGAGCAATCAGGCAAGAAAAAAGAAGTGAAGTGTATTCAATTAGGAAAAGAGGAAGTCAAATTGTCTCTATTTGTGGACGACATGATTGTATATTTAGAAGACCCCATTGTCTCAGTCCAAAATCTCCTGAAACTGATAAGCAACTTCAGCAAAGTCTCAGGATACAAAATCAATGTGCAGAAATCACAAGCATTCCTATACCCAATAACAGACTAACAGAGAGCCAAATCAAGAATTAACTCCCATTCACAACTGCCACAAAGAGAATAAAGTACCTAGGAATCCAACTAACAAATAATGTGAAGGACCTCTTCAAGGAGAACTACAAACCAATGCTTAAGAAAATAAGAGAGGACACAACAGATGGAAAACTATTCCATGCTCATGGTTAGGAAGAATCAATATCATGAAAATGGCCATACTGCCCAAAGTAATTTATAGATTCAATGCTGTCCCCATCAAGCTACCAATGACCCTCTTCACAGAACTGGAAAATACCACCTTAAACTTCATATGGGACCAAAAAAGTTCCTGCATAGCCAAGACAATCCTAAGCAAAAAGAACAAAGTTGGAGACATCATGCTACCTGACTTCAAACAATACTACAAGGCCACAGTAATCAAAACAGCATGATACTGGTACCAAAACAGAAATATAGACCAATGGAACAGAACAGAGGCCTTGGAGGCAATGCCACACATCTACAACCATCTAATCTTTGACAAACCTGACAAAAACAAACAATGGGGAAAGGATTCCCTGTTTAATAAATGGTATTGGGATAACTGGCTAGCAGTGTGCAGAAAGCTGAAACTGGACTCCTTCCTGACATCTTACACTGGAATTAACTCCAGATGGATTAAAGACTTAAACATAAGACCTAACACAATAAAAACCCTAGAAGAAAACTTGGCAAAACCATTTAGAACATAGGCATAGGCAAGGACTTCATGACTAAAACACCAAAAGCAATGGCGACAAAAGCTAAAATAGACAAATGGGATCTAATGAAATTCCAGGGCTTCTGTACAGCAAAAGACACAATCATTAGAGTAAACTGGCAACCAACAGAATGGGAAAAAATTTTTGCAAGCTACGCATCTGACAAAGGGCTAATATCCAGGATCTACAAAGAACTAAAACAGAAACACACAAACAAACCCATCAAAAAGTGGGCAAAAGATATGAACAGACACTTTTCAAAAGAAGACATTTATGGGCCAAGAAACATGAAAAAATGCTCATCATCACTGGTCATTGGAGAAATGCAAATCAAAACCACATTGAGATACCACCTCACACCAGTTAGAATGGCGATCATTAAAAAATCTGGAGACAACAGATGCTGGAGAGGATATGGAGAAATAGGAACTCTTTTGTACTGTTGGTGGGAGTGTAAATTAGCTCAACCATTGTGGAAGACAGTGTGGAGATTTCTCAAGGACCTAGAAATAGAAATACCATTTGACCCAGCAATCCCATTGCTGGGTATATGCCCAAAGGATTTAAATCGTTCTATTATAAAGACACATGAAGAGGTATGTTCATTGTGGCACTGTTTACAATAGCAAGACCTGGAACCAACCCAAATGCCCATTGATGATAGACTGGACAAGGAAAATGTGGCAAATATATACCGTGGAATACCATACAGCCATAAAAATGGATGAGTTCACGTCCTTCATAGAGACATGGATGAATCTGGAAACCATCATTCTCAGCAAACTGACACAAGAACAGAAAATAAAAAACGGCATGTTCTCACTCATAGGCGAGTGTTGAACAATGAGAACATATGGACACAGGGAGGAGAGTGTCATTCACTGGGGTCTGTTGGGGGGGACTAGGTGAGGGACAGCAGGGGTGTGGTGGGGAGGTTTAGGAGTGGTAATATGGTGAGAAATGCCAGATATAGGTGATGGGGCAGGGGTGGAGGCAGCAAACCACATTGTCATGTATGTACCTATGCAAAAATCCTGCATGATCTGCACATGTACCCCAAAACTTAAAGAACAATTTTAAAATAGCTCTTTATTCCATATATAAGTTGCTCATTGAATATATGGTTTGTAAATATTCTCTCCCAGCCAACGGTTTGTTACTTTTAAAGAATCCTGGCCAGTTATTTTGTAGACTGACCTTCATTTCAGGTTTGTCTGATGTTTCTATGATTAAGTTCAGGTTATGCATTTGGGACCGGAATACCACTGAAATGATCTTGATCTTGTCATTGTCTCTGTGCTTTATGTCAGGTGACATATGATGTAGATATGTCTTATTGTTGTGATGCTTTCATTTTTTACCTAGGTTGGAGTTATCAGATTATGGTATTCGCATATTAAAGTCTATCATTATAAGAGTGGTCTTGTCAATTTCTTCTTGAAATTCCATGAATTATTGAGGTAGGAATTTTTAGACTTAAAAAAAAAACATGACAATTAATGTCTTCTGTGTTTATTCCTTAGTCTTGTGTGTTATTTCCTTCTTTGTTGCTATGATGGTTTTTGGCTTTAAATTCTATTTGGTCTGATATTAATTTTGGCAATTTTCCTTACTTATGCCTTTTAGTCTTTTAAATGGTTTTCAGCTCAATTTTGGTGTCTTGCTATATTTTAGACTTTCATTTTTTAAAGATGCACTTATATTTTATTGTATATATTAACATTTTTAGACTTATTGCTGCCATTTTATTTTGTAATTTTTTCTAAGTATTCATTTTCATTTCTTTTCTTCTTTGGAATAACTTTAAAAAATTTCTTTTTATTTCCTGTGCAGGTTTACAGAATTTCTTTTTATAAGGAAATTTCTTTTTTTATCCTGTGCAGGTTCAATTTCTATTTTGGGCAAGGTTTCCTTTAATTGTTTTTACATGAGTAATTCAATATTTTTCTAACGAAGCCTACATTCATTTAGTGTTTCTCTCTTACAAACATACCACAAAGATCTTAATAAAGTTTAACTTACCTAATTCCGTGTGAACCCATGCATGCATTCACATTGCTATTGCTATTTAGAGCAATAGTTTTATTATTAAAAATACTTAATAAACTATTTCATTTAAAAATCAATAGTTAATTACAGTTTGAAGCATGCTTTTATTATTTTATCTGTTCACTGTTGTTTTTACTTACCTTTTCTTCAGGGCACAATTTTCTTTTATTATATATAACCTTTAATAATTCCTAATTGGTGTTTCTCAGCACACTGGATGTTTAAATATTGATCTCCTTAGGCCTAAAGGTGAACCAGTGATTTTTAGGTGACCTAGTGCTTCCAGCTGAGCATAGCCTTGTTTGTTCACTCTCATGATGATTTTCTAAGTATGCCATGATTTTAAAATGTTTGGGAAACGTCACTCCAACAGCCTTTCACTGTGAGTCTGGAGCTTAAACTCTCATCTTTGAATATCTGATCAGATTTTTATTACCTGGATTTAAAATTTTAAGCTGACAGTTTTTTTTTCTCAGTATTTTAATATTACTTTATTATATATTGCTTCTGATGGGACATACCCTGTCAGAATAATCCTCATTCTTCTGTTCATAATCATTTTTCCCTGTGATAGCTTTTGCGATTATCTCCTTATCCTTAATACTTTTACATTTCACAATGGTGCAATTAGGTGTGGGTTTGTTTTCATTTATCTTGCTAGAACGCTTTGAATTTCAGAAGCAGTGTCTCCTTCCTACTTTCCACTTGGAAAAATTCTCACTCATTTAATCTTCAAAATTTTGTGTCTCTACCACTTAAAAAAACCTGAACTCTGATGTTAGAACTCCTCTATTTTCTATGACTCTTAAGTGCTCCTTTATTTGGTTTCTGTTTAAATCACTTTGTGACTCTATGCTGCACTATAGGTGATATCTAGTACTATTATCCACTTAACCTCTTCTCTTCTATCTGTCTGCCACTGTGTCCAGGCTAGATTTTATTCTATCTTTCAACATTTGTTTTATCCTACAATGGTTACATTTTTTTTTAGCCAAAATTTCTATTTGCCTGTTTATTTTTATATTGTGATGATTAGAAATCTAAGGTCATTTCTGTGGTCCATGTCCATGTTGGTATATAAGCCTCTTCCTTTCGATGTAGGTGGGGCCTGTAACTTGCTTCTAACCAATTCAGTTCTACAGAGGTGATGGAATATTATTCCTATGATTACGTTTTGTTATATAGCAAAAGCAAAGAGAGTTGCAGCTGTAGTCACAGTCCTTAATCTACTGACTTTAGAGTAATCCAAAGGGAGATTATCCTGGGTGGGCCTGTCCTAACTAAATAGTTTTAAAGAGGGTCCAGAGGTCATAGATGGGGGCAGTGGGGTTGCTCTTCTCTGAGGCTTGAAGAAACAACTTGCCATGATTTCCACAGCTACACGGAAATACATTTTGCCAGTGACCATATGCACTTTGATGAGGTCCCCAAAACTCTGATGAGACCACAGCCTTGTCTAACACCTTGATTACAATGTGGGAGACCCTTAGCAGAGGAGACAGATATGCTGCAACTAGCCTCCTGGACCATAGCAACTTTGAGATAATAAATGTTTGGGTGATTATTTGCTAAATTTGTGGTAACCTCTTTCCCAGAAGGCTAATATATATTTTTATTAATTTTTGTTTTATGGTTTGCTTGTTTGATTTTGTTATTTCTTATTCCTTTCTTGAATATTATTATTTCTTTAATTATTTTATTATTAATTTAAAAGCTTTATGCCTCTTTTCTATTGTTTTTTTATTTTATCTGCATTAGATTTTGAATTAATTTTGTTAGCTGTCTTTCTAAGAACTACATTTTTTGTTCATGTAAGTTTGGGGTTTAAGCTCATTTAAATAGGAAATGAGCCTCCTTTACCTCTTCCCACTACCTTCTTTATTAAATCTCTGTTACCATATTACCTGTTGCTTTGAACTGCCTCCCAGAGGACTGCGGTTCAGAAAGAGACTTTGTTTCAGCTGCACCATGATGATTAGTCGTGAAGCCAGCTGGTATATTTCTTTAGGTCCTGTCATGGAGATATTTCTGTCTTGTCCTCCCACCTCCTTAGGTAACATTCATAGAATATCTAACCCAGGAAGTAGACTTTTTTTCAGATTTCTTTTTAAAACAGGGAGCTTCATCATACCAGTCACTGGTTTCAATCAGTTAGCCTGGTCTCCCTGGTAACACAAGACACTTTGCTGTTTGTTATTCCTCAGATTCTTCCAACCCCGTCTTTTTCTGAATCAGAAGCGCATCTGGTTTGCAGCTTCAGCTCCGCTTACTACTCTATTCCATTTTGGGACCTCAGGTGTATTTACCTTAATTTGAAGCCTAGTTGTGTTTTTTTCTCTTTTAATTGAAAATATTTATTATCACTATCTATTTATGGAGGGAGGAACAGAATGTAAATTTGTAATTCTTATTTACTTTCCTGAAAACTACAAAAAGGCTCATAACCATATTCTTATTAGATATAGAACTATATTTAATAATGAATGCAATATTCACACCAACATTCATGTGTTAACATGTACTTATCTAATCTTTTTGGACACTTATAACATTTTTGCTCATTTTCTGAGTATTATCTCTTAGTCATGGGTCCCTGACATCAGTTTTATACACTGATCCCTCTCAATGGCTAGAGTTGGCTGGATTAATGGTTGGTACCTAGGTAACCTGGGAAAATCAAAGGTTTTTCCCTGAGAATTTGAAAAAGAAGAAGATAGAGAGTACTCAGTTGCTTCTCCTGTGGCTTACCTGTTTACCTCCAATGAAATAAAAAGTAGAAGAAGGTAGTTTTTGTGTTTGTTTGTTTGTTTTCAGAAAGACAGAAGTCACCTGAGTAGAAACATACTCTAACAAAGGTTAGAGATGGATAGAGGGATTTCTAATTCCATAACAATCTTTCCTATATGTGTGTCTTAAGAGATACCTACAGAACCTGTATAATAAATTTATCTAGTTGGTGTTGAGTTTCCATTTCTTGCAACTAAAATGAGTCCTAACTAACTGTGAGGTGTCTGCCTGTGATTCACTTGGCTAAGCTGTACCTATGCTTTGCAGAATCCCCTTCCCTTAATATTATGGGTTAGAGTTGGTTAAAAGTGGTACTTGCATGAGATTTGTTTGGTAGAAGGAAACCAGTGTCCATTGATCTCTGAAGGTTGGGATGACAGTCCTGTCATGAGATCTGAGACTGTGGTGGCAGACTGAGTGAGGATAAACTGATGGGTTCCAGTTTGTTCTTTAAACTGTCCTCTGCTCCACAGCCAGAAATGTTGTCAGCTGCTGATTTTGCTGACCAATAAAGGCTGCATTTCCATCACCAGGTACTTGGAAGCAGACCCCTAGGCTTTTCCCAGAGACTTCTCCCTCCCCTTCCATTACTCAGTTCCATGTAGGTGTCTGAATATGCTTGGTTTCTTAGACTAACTGATTTGTGACTTCTCTAACTTCCCAATTCTTCCATTCAGACATTCATTAAGGAGGATCTAATTTCTATAGCAAATCTCTCATCTCATAGTTCGTAGTCATTTTGGTTCCCTGATTGAACCCACATTAGTGACACACTAATGTAACTTGTCATGTCAAAGCATTACTCAGGAGTATGATTTCTAGCCAGCTTCCTCAATATGCTTCTCTGCTGAAAGACTAGCTCCAATACTTTCTAAATTGTTCCATTGGAAAGTTTTCTGTGCCAACATAGATTTTTTTCTTCGCAAATACCATTAAATTATTATATACAGTATAATCTTTGAAATTAAAATCTATGGAGTTTTTTTGCATACTGTTTTTTGAGCAACTACTATGTGCTAAGCAAAGCTCTGAAACTGGGGATGTAATAGTAAATAAGATTAAAATGCCTCTGATTTTATAGATTTTTGCATTCTAATTGGAGGGGGGAACACAAACAAGCAAGAAGGAAACAAGTGAATAAAATAATTTCAAATAGTGCTTATATTATGAAGGAAATCGGCAGGAAGATCTGAGAGAGAATAACTAGCAGTGATAGCTTCTTTAGACCAAGAGGTCAAAGAAACACACTTAGAAGTTGTCATTCGAACAGAAACCAATGACTTAGAGGACCACCTCCATAGAGATCTTGGGAGAAAACATTCTGGAAGATGGAAACAGTTAAGTGCAAAGGCCTAAGAGGAAAAAGAACTTAGCAAGTTCTAAAGAAAGGAGAAGAGTGGTAGAAGATGAGGAGGGGTAGGTAGGGGTTAAATCATGTATGGCCTTGTAGGCTGCAGTAAAGAGTTTAAACTTTTTCCTAAGTACAATGAAATACTAGTGCTGAATTTAGCTTTGTCATATGTTTTCTGTTTTAAACTTCCCTCTGATGACTGGGTGAGGATGGGTGGTAAGAAGACAAGAGTGGAAACAGACTAGTGTAACTAGTATGGAGACGAGGCAGGACTCAGAGGTGGAATCATATAGCACCTTTTTTCTCTCATGTCCCTTCATTGTTTATTTCAGTAAGGGAAGTTGTTCCCTCATGTTCATTGAAAATGTGAGCCATTCTATGTCTTTTCTGATTAATTTTAGATAAATTTTATTCACTTAAAATTATTTCCAAAGTTAGAATGTGCATTCACATGGAATAATTGACACTTAGTTTTCATTCAAAGCCAAAGCCTGCTGCAGGTGCAAAGCCTATATCTGGGCAGGGATTGTGGTTGGCTTCTTTCCACCTCCTGCTGTGTGGTTTCTGTTTCCTGGGAAGGGAGTTGGAGGGACAAATGAAAGCTAAGGGGAACTGGGGCAGGAAGGTTCTGACTTGCCTGGCACCTTCAGTCCCTCTATGCCTAGCTGAGATTTAGAACTCATGCTTTCCCTTCTGGGCTACTTTTATGATTAATCAGAAACCCTACCTCCACCCCCAGTCACCTGCAGTCGTACTATGAGTGATGCTCTCTCTGCCTCTTCATTAACTACTTCTGGAGTCCTTTTGGATGGCCCTATGGGGCATGCTGTATGTGAATCTCACATCAACTCTTAGAGTACGTGGACGAAATCTGATAAATGACGAATATTTAGGCATCATTACACTGAAAAATTCTAGGAGAACATTCAGAGGGATTTAGTCACCTCTTTTTTTACTGCTTCTTTCAGAGCAGATAGCTCCTCATATATGCACTTTTGAATTTTCCAGGAAGGAGTCAGATACTAGTTTATTATATTTCCCAAGCTGCAGGGGCTCCTTGCTCCTCACTGACACAAGCCAGTCTTCCCAGATGTATGCATCACGCCATCAAATATCCCACCTGCTATAACCCCTTCTTCAGTCTAACACAACACATGAGTCATTCCTCACTTGTTCAGTGAAACATAGCAGAGTGGTTTAAGAATATAATTAGGGATACAGACAGCTTGGGATCAAATATGAATTCAACCTGTTAGCTGTGTGACTTTCAGTAAAGTATTGAAGCTGTTTGCACCCCAATTTCATAGACTGAAAAATGATGATAATGATAATACCTTATAGAGTTGTGCGAGGTTTAAAAGATTCATTATTTGCATAGATTAGTGTCTGGCTCATTGTAGGCACTCAATAGCTGTTGTCTGTTGCTCCCTGAAGTAACTTTTATTCCTAGAACACTGTCTTTCTTTCAGCCTGTCCAACACTACTGTGCTCTTAGTTCCTGATGATTTGAATACCTTGGCATCTCTCTTCTTTAGTAACCTCTTCTTCAAGAGACCTGTCTATAATGTTACCTCAGAAATTCTCTCACTTTTTTCCTCATCTCATCATTATAACAGTTGTAAGCCTTCCATCATCTCACTTTTAAATGATCGAATTCTGCTTGCAACGTTCTATTTTCCCACTGGTATCTCAGCGTCAATAATCCTTCAACCCAGTCAGAACCCACACTCCATTGATCTTACCATATTTGCACTATATCTCAGCCCCGTCATGTTCTCAGTTTACCTTTTACATATTCTAAGTTTCACAATGGAGCAGTCGACTCAATACATTATCCATAAGCCTTACCTTTCATGATCTTCTTTATTTGTACACATGTGGCAATAGCCCAGTCATGGCTAAATCCACTAATTCCTTGGTCAGCTCCTGCATGTGTGGTGCTTATTGCATACAGACAAAGACATCCTATTATGCTAACTGGTCTCACATCAAATTCTGGAAAACTAACCTCAAATAGGATGCAATTGGTTTCCATCAAATTTTACAACCATTCCCCAATTATTTACTTTTTTGTCCTCTGGAGGAAATTTCATACCTTCTCAACCACGCTCAAACTTCTTCCTCTTTATGGCATGAGACATACGTCAATCACTTAAACCTCAATTGATGATTTAATAGGAAAGGGAAGTAATTAGAAGAGATTGGACACAAGCTCTCTTAACTGTGTTTACCCACTTGCCAGGATGTGTACATACACATTCTTTCTATTCTCTTGCTGAAGATGTACTAACCATGCTGCTATATAGGGAAAAGCCCCACCATCCCCACTCCTTCCTGCCCATGTGCACCTGTCCCATTTCTTGTCATCGACTCAGTTATCTTCTCTCACTCCTGCAACATCAGCTTTTCCTATCTACTGAATCGTGCTCATCAGCATCAAATATACTCATATATCTCAACCAATTAAAAAGGAATTCTTGGCCAGGTGCAGGGGCTCACGCCTATAATTTCAGCACTTTGGGAGGCCAAGGCAGGTGGATCACTTGAGGTCAGGAGTTTGTGACCAGCCTGGCCAACATGGTGAAACCCTGTCTCTACTAAAAATATAAAAATTAGCCTGGCGTGGTGGCATGCACCTATAATCCCAGCTAATCAGGAGGCTGAGGCAGGAGAATTGCTTGAACCCGGGAGGTAGAGGTTGCAGTGAACTGAGATTTTGCCACTGCACTCCAGCCTGCATGACAGAGTGACACTCCATCTCAAAAAAACAAACAAAAAAAGAATTCTCTTTACCTTCAAATTCCCCCCTTATAATGCCCTCTTTTTAGCAGAACTCCTTGATAGATAGAGGTTTATAATTGCTGACTTCAGCTATTATTGGTCAGTCTCTTGATTCACAGAAGTTGATTATTGCTTCACCCTTACTGTCACTTAGACTCATAATTAAAAATCCCACCTACTTACTGGCAACTCCCAAAATTACAGTTTAGTATGTCTACTAGACATTGAGCAGAGGCACAATACAATTAGCATATTCACAGCCACTGTACTTCACCTTCCCAACTCCCATCACCATTCCCTTCAGTCTTTCCCAATTCACTAATATCATCCTTCCGCTTACTCAGGCCAAAAAACCTTAGGTTCATGCTTGACTTCTTTCTGTCTCACATACTGTGTATCTAATTAGTAAAACCTATTAGGCCTACCTGGTAAATATATCCCTAATCCAAATACATTTAACCACCTCCAATGTTTTTATCTTGGTCCATGCCACCATTATCCCTGACCTGGAATTTTGCAATAGTTTCCTATTGCAACCCTGACTGCTTCTTCCTGGAAATACTGCTGTCAATTCAGAACACAGCAGGTGAAGCCATCCTCATAAACCTCTATGGCATGAAGACTAATTTGAGGGGAATTCTTTTTTAAAAAAAATAGAAATAAAATACTAGACATCTTTAACATGGAAGATGAAAATAAGTGGTAGGAATTAAAACATTCTAAGTTTATTCTATTAGATAACAACTAATTAAATCCATGCTTTGCATTTGGAGATTTATGGGAGGAGGGGTTTTCTCTGCCATGAAGCAATGTTCCGTGAAGCTAATTCTCTGGTATAAATTTTCAATAAACCTGATGAAAGTGCTATATGCTAATTAGTCTTAAAATGGAAAGAACATTTTAAAACTTAATTAACACTATGTTATTTTTTGTGGCCTGTTGACAGAGACCAAGTTGTGTGGGAAACTTCCTTTAAGAAAGGTACACGTACTATATATGTTAACTGTGGACTTTCACATTGCAAATCCATATTTTCCAGTAGAGGGGTCTATTGGAAATAGAATTTTCCTCTAATAAGAAAATATTGTTAGTGAAGAAAGAAGTTAAATTTAGATTGGCTAAGCTCAGAGCGAACAAAGTAGGCATTCTTTTAATATAAGTACATGAAGAATTCTTTCATAAAGTTATAATTGCCAGTCTTCTTAGTCACATGGTAAGTACTTTATGATATCTATTTTAGCTATGTTGGAGATATAAATATTGCATTAGATATATGAAAGTAAGCTGGAAAGTATTTAATTAGTGATGGTGTTATTACCTACGGAGAGGAATGTTTCCGTCCTATCACTGGTGGAACACTTGGAATCTTCTTTCCTGAACCTAATTTTCACGTTCAATAGCTCAAATAGTCTGGTAATCCCATGCCCACTTTATGAACCTGAGCTTCAGAAAGGAGGCAGATAGGATAAGAAACAAATGTAGGCACCAGCCATGCTACTCAGGAGAAGAGACCTCTTCTGAGTCTCCTTAGTTTATCTGCCCTTCCCTGATGCACAGCTTTCTGTGATAGCTTAGGTGGAAATTTACATAGGAAACATCCTTAAATAGAAAAGCTAAGAGTCTTGACTTTCCCCAACTGTAATATAGAACATCCTCATATTTTACAGTCAAATTCTTTAGTTCATTTAATTACTTGCATCATTCATGTGGACTTTTGTTTGGTTGATTGATTATTCCTTAGATCTTTCAGTATGCAATGCTTATATATAACTTTCATTTAAAAAAAAAGCATGTGAATATAAGGGAATAAGACTGTATCCATAAGTCATATGCCCACAGGAAAGTTATCCTTCAATGGTGTACCTTAAGTGGAAGTCCCCATTAGTGAAATGCTCCCAATCCAGAATCTTCTACTAAGAAAGAGGTTCGTTTTACTTTGTTTTCAACTTTCAGTTATTAAAAATACTATAATAATAAATTTCCCCTAAAAACTTTCAGTTTGGTTTAAATGCTTGATCTTGCTAAGTTTTGACAGGTTGCAAATTGTTTAATTCAGGTGCTTCAATTCCTTATTAGTTGGATTGACATAAGAGCAGAAGCCAGATTCTCTTCTCTTTGCTGACATGGCCACATAGATATCAGGGCCTAGTATGCACTCATCTGTTAAACTCCATTAATAATACAATAGTTCACAATTTTATAAGCTGGCCAACTCAGTGTTTTATTTTGTTACTACTACACTAACTATACAAAGGAGTGCATTGAATAAAAGTAATGACACTTTGAAAGGTAACCAGTTTTTCAAAAATAATCATTGGAATATATATAGACTCTGTGGAATAGTTGAGAGATTATGCCCCTGTGCTTATATTTCACATCATTGTTTACTGGATATATGGTAATTGTCACCTTGAATCACTAACAAAATGCAGAGGTTAGGAAATGGCAATCTTGCAAATTTCCTCTGGACAATTTTTAATGAACAGGCATGTAAATATTTTGTTTTCTTGAGGAAGAAAAGAAAATGTCCAATTTACATAATCTCAATTTCTGTGTTATCTACTGCACTGAAATATCTCTATGTTTTTGCATGATTTGCTACACAGATAAAAGTAAAATCACTAGGAGAAGCAAAGTATGTATTGTAATAGAATGAACAAATATAGCTGTGAACACTGGGCAAGGACTCTTGGCAACTCTTCCCTGAAAGCTGTGGAGGACCTGCTGTGCAGAGCCCTAAGGCATTCTGACAGTGAAAAAGCACACTGATAAGTAATGTTTTAAAACATTTAATTAATAACTAAGGCCACAGTATGTATCCCTTCTAACTCAGACAAGAGTTTTTTGTTTGTTTGTTTTGTTTTGTTTTGTTTTGTTTTGTTTCTACTTTACTCTGCAGTATTAGCTACTTTCCCAAGAGGTAATATACAAAAGATATGAGGAAACGCCAATGTCTTTTTAATTAGTGTTTTTGACTATAAAAACTTTATAAGCATTTCCAAATGAATTATGGGGAGATAAAATGGCAACTCAATAACGTCAACAATATGTTACCATTGCATGGAAACACAATAGAGTGTTTAAAAGCTCATGCTCTAGAGTTACACAGATTTGGAGTGGAAGCCTCCAACTCTTTGCCAGTGAAACTCCCTGCATCTTGTCTGTAAAACAGGGATAATAATTGTTAGGCCTAACATAGATAATATATGTAAAATACTTAGCGCTTGGACATAACACTCAGTATATCTTAGCTATTCATTATGCATACTGATATTTTACACAGTTCTCCATCTTGAAGAAGAAAGTGACAGAGTATGTTGAGCATTAATGCAAGTATTACTTCAGGTTATAAGCCATTAGACGGTCTTTGGTGCAGAAAACTCACAGAGCCCTGGTGGATCTGGTATCCATAGGACATCATAAGACTCATAATCCCCATATTCCTTCATGGTTTCCTCATGGATCCTTTTGAACTTGTTAAAAACAAAAAGAATGTGAGTTGTGAGATGCCTTATGAACTCTACCCCAAGCCACAAAACCAAATGTTTTCAAGTCCTGCTCATATTGCAAATATGCCTGCAAATTCCACACTGAGGTTGCCCTTCTTATTTATCTTTCAGATGATGATTTATTTTCAGCTATTTCCTTGTTCTTTCCAGGACAGGTTAAAGTGGACTTGTAAATCCAGTAATCTTCCTCAAAGAAGCCTTTTCTGACCACCACAGTCTAAGCTTGATATCCCTCCCATGTACTCCCAAAGCATCCTGTGTTTCTTCTGTCTCAGTTCTATGCCCTGTGACAATTACTTTGTTTACTTGTTTTGCTTTCCCTTCCAGTCTATAAGCTTTTATAGGACAGGTAGCATTGTGTGCCCACTGCCCAGCATAATGTGTGGTGTATTGTAGGTGCTTAATAATTTTTATGTGGTCGTTGCTCATGATTGAGAGAGAGTAAGCTAGCTATACAAGTAGCTATATTCTAATGCCTGTGTCCTTAAGGGTATATGCTCCCCTCTGATAGAAATACAGGAGTAAGGGATATGAAGTGAAAATTTACATATAATAGTAATAGTAATACAGACCCTATCCACTATTACACCCTTTTAATTTTCACAAGGGCTAAATTTTGTCATTTGTTCAGGAGACAAAGGAATGTATGAAAATATGGGGCTTGTTCAGACACCCTCTTTGACTTATTCATTTATTTAATTATGTTGTGCACTTGGAAAATGACTAAGTTATCTCCTTCACATAAGGTAATATAGTTATAAAAAGATTAGAATGTTCAGGTAGTAAAATAACTAGAAGTAAATCTGTACACGGTTTTATATTTTACAGAGCACTTTCATACTATTGTTTCACAATAATCAGACTTAATGTGCACTCAATCTCATTTTCCCCTTAGATTGTCTATTGTCAGCCCAATGAATTTTGAAAATGACTTCCAGATCCAGAAATTTACCTAACCTTCCCTTACAATCTTAACTCTAATTTTTTTGTTTCTAACCAAAAAACAACTCAAAGCTTTGTATTATTTTGTACCCATTTGACTCCAGCTATTTTCAATCTGGTGGCAACAAGTTTTTGTTTTTTGTGTGTTTTTTTGTTTTGTTTTTTTACTGTAAGTTTCAGTCACATAGCTGAACATATCCCTCACATCTTTTCTATCTTACCAATTATCAGTCTTCAAATGATTTTTCCCCTTCTTTAATCTTCTACTAATTTGGCAAGAACGGCCTGGTACCATCTAGGTTTTTCACCCTATTTCAATATACTTGCATTGTGATTGGAAGGCTAATTTGTTCAGGACTTGTACAATGATGAGCTTTTCTCAAAACAGAAGCAGCAAGCTGCTTCACACCAACGTATACTTGGCCCTCTCCTGTCAATCCATATGTAGCAGATGCAGATAGAATCTGTTGGTTGGCACAAGAAGCTCTGTTGCACATGGCTCCTATTTTTAAGCCTCTGTTGGTATCCATGTGCAGAGAACACGGCTTGTTACTGATGGACTCTGAATCACTCCACAAGGAACCAAATTCAGAAATCCATGCAAGCAGCCTAAAAATGAAGAACTGCTTAGTGTGTATGTGTGTGTGCCTGTGTATGTGAATATATATTGACCAGTAAAACATGAATAATTCAGCTCCCTCGTACCTAGCCACTAAGATCACAGCACTCTAAATAGAATTGCAATGATTCTATATAAATTGTATCGGTCTTGAAAGGTCCAATGATTTTATTGACAGATTTTATCTCACTCCCCACCTTTTAAAACAGTACTATTACAGATGCACAGATATATGAATTAATGGCTCTTTGATTTTAAATAATTGATGCAAAAGGCCATAAGGGTGGCTTGCTATAATATGTCATTTTATGGAGAATGAAGGCCCAAAAGATAATTTCAAAAACATATCATGTCCTGTCATTAATGATAAAAGTGCATTAATTGATTTGGCTGTCATCAAAACAAGAGATAAGTTTGATATGAGATTTTCAAATTTATTCCTAGACAGTGAGAACCAAGTGATTACTTGATTTTTTGTTAGGGGTTCTAATAATTCCTTACTATAAATTATTTTTTATCACATGAGACAGTTTTCAAAATACACTAAAATTCTAACAAGAATTTCTAGCAAAGAAAAGGACTGTTATTCAAAAAATGTTTCTTTTTCTTTTTTCTTCCCATACCTGAGCTGACACTTCATTCTTTTATCTTTATCTCCTTCTTATCTGCTCTAATATACACACACCTTGTATGTCTGCCTCCTACTATCCTATAATAGCTGAATATATTAAGGAAGACCTAAGGTAATTCAGACCTAGTGAGAGATATGATGAAATAGAATGATTCTTTTGGGACAAGGGGCTCAAGAAAGGCTAGAGACAGACTAGTACAATAAAGAGGAGCCTTTAAAAATAGACACACCACATCCACAAAAGGTGTATTCTAGTGTCCCCAAAACCTGCTATATAATCTCAGACACAATCTAGTCTCAGATTTTGATTTACAGTTTATACCTTAATTTTGGAAAATACAGCCCCATACCCTTTATTGTGGGTATCTGTCAGCATCCAATCCCTTTTCAAGACCAATGACACCCAGATGGAATTTATCCTCTGTGTAAATTTGTTTATTATATATACAAAAGAGAATAAAATATAAAATATCAGCATGTATATACAAAATAATGGACAGTATTAGTTTTGTGGAACATTTGCTTTGGTTATAGTTTGTGTGTGTGTGTGTATGTGTGACTAGATTATAATTCAGTTGCTTAGCCTTTTTCCCTTTCAAAAAAGTTTGAAAGAAACTGTATTGGCTTATTATATCTGTAAAGTCAACATGGCTAGTCCACCCATCAAACTGGCTAATAACAACCAGCTTAACTTCCTCACCCCCTACATGTACCTACGACCTTGCTACTTCCCTGACCTCCCAGAACCCCAAACACCACAAGCTTTACTAACTGTAGATAAATGACTAGTTAAGTAGGTTCTTTTGAGATTACCTTCACTACACTAGGAAGTGGTTAAAAGAATATTCCTGCTTTAGAACATCTGAGGGAGTGAGAGATGTTGATGGCATCCTCTTTTCTCAGGCCATGCATAGTTCACCTGTTGAAGGTAATCTGTGATCCGCCCTGTCTTCCTCTCAATCTGCCCTCTACCCCTATCATATGCAGTTAAGGATAAAAGTTGAGGTACATCAGAGTTTGCTAGAGTGTTTGGCTTGTGAGCATGATGGAAACCTTGCTCTGTGCCACTCTGAGAAGGGGATACCTTAGATCGACCTCAGGCACTCGTACAACCAAATGAATTATTATTACTTCCTTTCATGATCCTTGCTGTGTGGCTCACCTTTGCTCTGATCTTTGGCTTCTAGTTCTTATCTCATTAAACACCTTATTTGGTCATGGTTATCTGAACTGACCCTCAGCCCTGTCCTTAGGACAGAACTTTATATTTAATTTCAGTCTCTCAGCAGATGCTGGAGAGGATGTGGAGAAGTAGGAACACTTTTACACTGTTGGTGGGAGTGTAAATTAGTTCAACCATTGTGGAAGACAGTGTGGCGATTCCTCAAGGACATAGAAATAGAAATTCCATTTGACCCAGCAATCCCATTACTGGGTGTATATCCAAAGGATTACAAATCGTTCTACTATAAGGACACGTGTACACGAATGTTCATTGCAGCACTGTTTACAATAGCAAGGACCTGGAACCAACCCAAATGCCCATCGACGATAGACTGGATAGGGAAAATGTGGCACATATACACCATGGAATATTATGCAGCCATCAAAAACGATGAGTTTGGGTCCTTTGTGGGGACATGGATGAACCTGGAAACCATCATTCTCAGCAAACTGACAGAGGAGCAGAAGATCAAACACCGCATGTTCTCACTCATAGGCGGGTGTTGAACGATGAGAGCACATGGACAAAGGGAGGGGAGCACTACACACTGGGGTCAGTTGGGGGGAAATAGGGGAGGGACGGTGGGGGGTGGGGAGCTGGGGGGGGATAGCAGGGGGAGAAATGCCACATGTAGGTGATGGGGAGGAAGGCAGCAAATCACACTGCCATGTGTGTTCCTATGCAACAATTTTGCATGTTCTTCACATGTACCCCAAAACCTAAAATACAATAAAATAAATAAATGGGAAAAAATAATAATAATTTCAGTCTCTGTGTGCTTTTCACCTTAGCACTGCATTCACCAGGTCACTTGGATCAGCCCCATACATCTTTCTGGAAGGGAAAGGGGGATTAGAAAGATGCATTTTTCTTGCCGTTATTCTTTGCATGCTAACTTATTTAGCCTCTGCCCATCACTACCTGTCCACGGGCAGAAGAAGTTTCAGAAGGAAAGAGAAATTGACTGTGAAACAAGAATGGAAGACAGAATCCAAGTAACTTAATCCAAGTAATCTTTGCTTACCTAAGTTGCAGTATATATTCTCTTCTCTGTTCCATTACCTCCTTTCATTTTTTTTCTCAGGATAATTTCAAATTAAGGCCATCCTAGATCAGGTTTCTTTAGAAGCAGATCTTGAACCAAGGATTGGGGTGCAGATTATTTTATTAAGGATGTGTTTTCCAGAGAAGAGGGAGCAGGATAGAGAAGGGGAAGAGCCCAGCCCAGCCTTGGTGGTTTTTTAAGTCCAACTTAGAGCCATACCTCAGGATTTGGGAACTTGTTCCCTGCTTGTCAAAGGAGCAGGTTGTGTGGTCTTACACCAATTGGTCCATCAGGAAGTCCCTGGGAAGAGAAGGGCTTGGAAGCAGTAGTGCTGATCTCTGGGCACTTCTGGTTTTCCTCAGTACCAAAGACCAATCTTCAGAGGCAAAGCAAGCAGGGGCTGGGGGAAGGCCACACAGAACTTGTAAAAGGAACTTTGTCAGATCTGTCAAGGCACTGTCAGTGTCCAGTACAAAGGCCCGTGGTTGTTTTTCCTCTATTCTGAAAAGTGGAATCCATTTTCTAAAATTGTGAAAGAATAATTTCTACTAGGGCTCTGTTTCCAATCGAAAAGAATCCTATTTTCCAATCACTGGTGTCAGGATTAGACAAAATGTTGTTGCCTAGACCCTGATTAATTCAGCCACAGTGGCATAAAGTGACCTAAACTTACTTAATACTACTGAGTCCTTATTATGGCTTAGGTACCATTTTAAGGCTAGAATATATATGATCTCTTTTAATCTCATTTAATTTACTCATCAATCCAGTGTGATATACATTAGTATGTGATTGAGTTGGAAAGTCTGATTTCAGAGCCTGTCTTTCCTTGCAAAAAGAAGATAGCATGGATTCTGCAAAATTAGAAAGAAGAACTCATGGCTCTCAGGCCCAATTCCTTCAAATAACTCTCAAAAAAAATTGCAAAAAGAATCCTGAAGTGAATGGAATAAGAACCCTAAGCCTGTCATTAAGCTGGACTCCTAGATATGTGAAACATGACCGCATACACAGGATTTATGAATTGGAACTGTCATGATTGGAGTGCCATCTCCGGTGCTCTGGGATGCTTTTGCCTCTTAAGGACAGATCTTGTTTTCTGATGAGGCTTCAGTATTGAGATAGAGATCTTCAGAGGTCCCGAGCCTTAGAAAGGTTATGGTGCCTTTTCAATATTAGATTCGAAATAAAAACAATACCGAACTACAAATCAATAGAATGAGGCCTAAGAATTCTTAGAATTTACTCATAATGATTACTTCTTTCCTTATTTAAAATATATTGAAATCTTTCAGAAATTTATTTTTTCTCCTGTTTTGGCGGGGAAGGGAGAGGTCTTCCAGATTTCTGGTATCTTGTGTACTAGCAGAGTTTTGACTGTTGAAGGATTATCTCCACCACCTTCCTTTCTCTTGTCCTCACTCTCACTCTTCAGTATATTGTAGTCCTTCCTTATCCACCTTTCCACAGTCTCAGTTGCTTGCAGTCAACTGTATCCTAAAAATAGGTGAGTGCAGTACAACAAGATATTGAGAGAGAGAGAGGGAATACATTCACACAACTTTCATTACAGTATTTCGTTGTTGGTATAATTATTATATTTTATTATGTTTTTGTTTTTAATCTCTTCTGTGCCTAATTTATAAATTACACTTTATCATAGGTATGTACATATGTATGTATAAGAAAATACATAATATGTAGAGGGTTTGGTACTATCTAAGGTTTCAGGCATCCACTGAGGGACTTGGAATGTATCCCCCATGTCTAAGAGGGAACTACCATAAACACACACTTTCTCTCGCTTTCTTGTGCATGTGCATGTGCATGCACGCACGTGCACACACACACACACAAAATGTCACATCTAAAGTGTGTCACCTTTTTCACCATGTAGTTCATAGCGTTTATTAATCTCACATATCACACATAAAATAATGTTTTAGGAATAAAGTAATTTATTTTCTAGAAATGAGATTTAAAAGCACATAGTGTTTTCTTTCACCCAGTTGCCTTTTTTTAAAAAAAGGAAGAGGCATGCTTTTTTCCCCATTACTGTGTAGTTGTTCTGTCGGTTGTATGATGCTCTTTGGTATTGCTACAATTTCTACTACAAACTGAATTTTCCCCATTACTGCTGGTTTATATTGTTCTCCCCTGCAGAGTTCCTTACCTAGTTTACTTCCATCAGCAGCAGTTTGTGAGTCTCAGATGCTTTGCTGTTTGTATTAAACTGTGAGCTTGTATCAAAGAAGCTGTGAATTCATTACCAGAAGGCTGTGATTCTTTCCTGAAATTTGGTCTTAGTTACCTGGCTTGTTTTTCATTATCAGTTACTTTTCATTTCGAATTATATTATATTAACTGTTTTCTTAAGCTGCTGTCTTAAGTGCTGTGTTAGAACATAATGGAATATAACACTTTAACAAAAATGTGTGCATGTTCTTTCCAGTAAATTTTTTCCAAAATATCTTTCAAATGTGGCATATAAATTCTCTCCAGCTCTTCATTTTAGGTATGCATGTTTCGAAGTTAATGAATTTTTCAAGTTTTAGATAACTATTGACAAAATTTTCATATCAGTTCCCTTTATTAACATATCAAATGAATTCCGAATCAATGCTGTCTAGTAATATTAGAATGGAAAATGAGATTGCATTGTATTTTCTCTGAGAATTCTCTTCTAGATCTGACTCTCCAACATCAGGAGCAAATCTATTAAAGTCACACCATCTTTGTCTTTCTAAGCCTTAGTTTCCCCCAAGTGCTCAGTGAGAAATAATATAAAAGGCTCCCTTGTGCAGTGTAGACTAATGACAAAAAATTATTGGATTAATGTTTGGAAAGTGTTTCAGAATTCTCTCAAGAAAGCTATTATGTGAGTAGCAAGTACTATTATTATTTTGCTATTTCAGCTTCCTTATTTTTCATCTCTCAAAGTCATTTGGGTCATTTACTATGGAATTTTCTGATTTCCTTGACAATTTTAATGGCTCTTAAGAGAGTCTTTAGAGGGCTGTTTAATCCCCCTGTTGATGATCTATCTGCTTATGGAGTTCATGCTTTTTTCACAACACATTAATATTCAGGATTAAAAAAAAAACTAGTTGTAGCTATTTTGTACCTAGATGAAATTGCTTATCTTTTGGAAGGGAAATTTATGATCTTGCTTTTCAAATAGGATTTTTTATTTTTTGTAGACTTTCTTTGTGGGGTGGTAGAAATGAAGCTAGGAATGCCAGTTATGAATGACACCTTTTTGAGAAAATGTAATTGAGCATAAGTCATCCTATGAAAGCACCCAAATGCTTTATACCTGTAGTAAGGCCAAATTTTTGCTCTCCAGATTAGAGTGAAAAGTTAGCAATGCCACTTTTTGAGTATAGAGCATGTGCTATAATCCCATTCATCTATTGTCAAAATTTGTATTTCTCACAATCCCCAAAATTGAGGAATAGAAAGTGACAACATATTTTCTGGCTTTCTTGTCTTCTAAGCCCCTATGAATAGGAGGTGGGACAACAGGCTAAGTTTTTTTCCATTGAATTATATCATTATAAAAATTCTAGAGTGGGAGAGAATGATAATACCAGTCATTAAGAGTGCATTGCTAGTTAGTGGCAAAATAATATCTGCACAGTGATTTAGGGTTTTATTTAGGATTTATTTTCACATGGGACTCTACTGTAAGTATGCCTGACAGTTTGACAGTTTACCTTCAGTAGTGTGCAATATAGAAAGGGAATATACTAAAGCTCAAGAACTTTCTCATCTTGGTAGTTTCCCTAAAATATTTTTTTATCTGAGTGGACAATATCAAGTGCTCTGGTTATTAAAAAGTGAGTAGTACTAAGTCTTTATTCTGATAATCAGCAATTACAAGAAAATAATTACACATTATTCTACATTTACTATTCTGTACTTTACTAAGTATATATAAGATGAACAAATAGCTCCAGTTGATGAGCACTAATGGAGTGTTCTTGCCATAAAATAAGTTGACTCTGTATTTAATCAAGCCACCAGAGCTAACTTCCATTTACAGAAAAAATAAAAAATAAAAAGATAAACTTAAATAACATTATGAAAAGTATAGGTAAATCCAAAATTGAGCCATTCTCCAGAACAAATAAACTGATTTCTGCTGCAAAGCAATGATGTGGGGAAGACAGGTTTCAGGAACAAGGGCCTGCTTTATTTTAAACAGCTAAATATGATAGTTAGATCTTGTTTGAATTCTGATTGAAGCAAACCAACAGTGAAAAGGACATTTTTATGATACATCCACGGAAAATTTGATTACGGCGTGTACCTTGGGCAATGACAGTGAGTTACCATTAATGCTTTAGGTGTAATATGGCATCATAATTGCCTAGGAAAATGCCATATTCTTATAAAAGATATACACTGAATTTTAAGAGTGAAATGAAAGGAGGTCTGGGATTTAGAATAGATCAGCAAGAGCAAAAGGTAGCCAAATCAAGTGGAACAAAATCTTGATGGTTTTATGGAGAATCATTATACTACCTTTTTTGTATATGTTGGAAAATATTCAGCATAAAATAATTTTTCAGTGAGGAAGAGGGCATGTGCTTGAGAAGGCATTTCAGATTTCCTATTTTTTAACTTGTGTAACAATAATGCTGTGAATTCTTATCTGCTGTCACTGCTAATTACTTTGATGAAAAACTGGTGGGTTGGATTATCTTCTTTTTCATTCAGGAACATCTGAAATGCAGGATAGGTCTCTAATTATTCTATTATCTATCATCTATCATCTGTCTGTCTGTCTATCTGTCTGTCTGTCTGTCTATCTATCATCTATCTTAAACACAGAGTTACCTTAAAACTTTTAATAAATTTAAAGCAGCATGCACTTACTAGACAAAATAAGAAACTGACAAACACTCCTTTCCTTCACACTGTCATAAGTTTGGTCTTCTGTCTCTTCTCTTTCAGTCTTCCTTATATGTTCTGGGAGAGGCCAGGCATTCTCATCCTTATATACTTTTGGTACATATTGGTCCCTTTGACAAAAATGCAATCTCATTTCCCAATAATGAGGACATTTCTAACCATATTTAAAGCCTCAGTGCAAATACTTGATCATTTATGAAACTGTGCTTGATTCCTTCATTCTATTTCTCAGTCTCCAGTGCTCCTTAGAGCAGTTGCCTCTTCTATTTTTCTGGATGTTCATCTCCCTGCTGAATGACGAGATGCCCGAGGACAGGGCAGGTGCCCCATCTCTTCATCTTTATGTCTTCACTTAGCACAGATTCTCACATATAGAGGTAGAAACTGTAGATATTGATTGAATGAGTGCATTAAGGGGAGTCTGTTAGTCTAACTGCATGTGGGAAGTCTTAACACTAAGATGTGTTTATTGAAAGAAATACTTCCTAGTTTCTCTCCCAGTCCCCCAGGACTGTGATTTTGGCATCCTAGGCAGGAGCACTAGAATTTGGCCAACTCAGATGTCTGGGGACTGGATTTGCAGGCTTTAAAATTCATGTCTCTTTTCCTCTCAAAACTCAACAACTTTGCCTTGAAGTAGAACATATTTCCATTGTTTCCATTCCATTGAAGCCGCCTTTTTTTTTTCTTCCAGTTTTACCACTTCCCCAGAGCATTACTTCCTGACGGACTTCCTTCCCTTGGTCTTCTCAAAGTTCAATTTCTGTTTACTGCTTATTGTACGACTATATTAGTATGGAATGGATTGTGAACTTCATATTATGTCTCTTGTCATCCCATTTTATGTACATATCAAAGACAACTTTCCCTGAAGCTGTGTTTGGCATGTTGGGACACTCTCTTTGCAGACTCAAAGATCTGAGACCAATACCTATTCGTAGACTATATTCATTGCTGCTGAACTCCTACAGGGAAAACAGCGGAGAAGTCTTGAAACCTATGGGCAAGTTCATCAAGCTGTCAGTTTCTTGACCTTTCTGGCTTATTCCTATTTTCCCCAAATGTGCTGCATCTTTCTGAAATACAAGAGAAGGCTCAATCTCCCTTGGGCAAAAGGAGTGCCTTTTGTGACTTTTCTCTCTATTTGGATTAGTATAAGTCCTCTGTTAACTTTAGAAGCTCAATCCCACTCATATGGGCTAGCTGAAAACTCAGAACATCTAAAAAACCTTAAGAAATCTGATAATGACTCTCTGCCTCAATTGATATTTCAATTTCAATGAATTCTACAACTTTGAGGTGTTTCTTTCCTTCAGAGGGCAAGAAGAGCAGCATAAAGACTACTCAAGGGAAGATTCAGAGCCAGAGCATTTGAGTCAAAATCCATAAAAATTATTTTAGTAACTGCCAGGAAGTGGTTCTTGCCTTTTCAAGGTCCTCTTAAATCAACCTATGGTTGTGTTCAATTACAAACTAAGAAGTGTTTTCAGGATTAGGTAGAAAATATGAAAAGATGTACAAAGAAAATAAAAGCAGGCTCTAGACAATATGAGGATAAGTGAAGGTTGTTAGACTGGAAAATAATTATTTGTATTCAATATCCTCTAGAGTAGGAAAGCCAAATGGGGTAGATTAGGTACTTATAACTCAGTGTTTGAAATCATTGCCTACTCCCTTCAAACTAAAACCTGAATCTCTGCAGATGACCATGAAAATATAACAACAAATGTTATTTTCTCAAAGCAATTTAATCTTATAACTCACAAAGAGAGAGAAGTAATGTCAAGAGCTTTAAGGCCAAAGAAAGAATAGATATGGAAAATGTACTCCCAGAACTCTTCTGGTGATTAGCAAGGGGACTTTATTGCATCATGTAACCATTTCTGAAGCTAAGTTGACATATTTTCTACTTTGAAAATGGAGAAAGTAAAATTCTAATTAGTTTGACATCTTATCATGCATGAATTATCAATCTCGTTTTTGCCTGAGAGAGAAAAAAAAATATCTTGAACAACTCACACTAAGTTGCCCTTGAGACAGCATAGTCAGGAAAGACAGAATAGATGCTGCCCAAGATATTGCCCACTGGGTTTCTTCTTAATGCATGCCAAGACCAATCCACCAAGGACTGTCTCCACGTTTATCGTTATGGTGGTATATATGGGTATTTTCTCCAATTGCTTTTTCCCTGCAGTAATCTGACTGTTGGAGTTCTCACCAATTGCTTTGTCAATGATGTGGGAGATATTTACTTCTAATGAGACAAGGGGCAACAGAGTGGAACAGTGTGTGAAGGAAGGTAAAATCTAAAGGAAGGAAGCTCAAATTATGGAGAGTTGGGTGAGAAAGACCATGGAGGCACCTGGGAATTGTGGATTGGTTTTATGACGGAGTCACTGTGACTCTTGAAGTAGATGATTCCCAAGAGGAAGCATAGGTTAGTAGTTACAATAGTACCACGGTTAGAATTTTTGTGGTTCCACTTACTAGTTTTGTGATGTTGAGCACACTATTTATCCTTCAATGCATCAATTTCCTTATGTGTGAAACAGAAATCATAACAGTACTTTTCTCATAGGGTAGTTATGAGAATTAAATGAGTTAATATCTGAACAACATTTAAAATAGTGCTTGAGAGATCTCAAGTATAATATATAGGTTTATTAATCAAGTAAACTTCTAAAGTATTATAGAAAAGTGGTCTCATCATGGATATGTAGGGAAAATAACAAGCATTCATTTTTATCAAAATTTTATTTCATACTTTAAATTCATATTTTCTATTTGTGTTATAATGTGTTATTAGAATAACTTGTTAATCTTTGTATATGCTTTATAAATTTTAGGAGTTGTCTGCAATTATATTTTGTTTTGGATCACAAAATTTTGAAAGCTACTCTTTCAGATTAAGAATCTACTTGTAAAACTTAAGCAGATAGTATATAAGAATATTTTATGAGAGTCTTGCTGTTGTTTCAATAAGATCAGTATTCTGGAGATATTCGTTTAACTTGTTGTGTCCCTTTTTAGGAGTGTGCCTAGAGATCTGAACCTCACAGAGCTTCTATAATGGGGAAACATGGTATACCATGTGATTACTATAATTATCTAGTTGGATAAGAAAAATGTTGATTACCTGACCAGCAACAAATCGGATTCTCTTTGATGAGAAGTGGAACTGTGAAATAGAAACTTTTGTCAATCATTGATTATATCCATAGCTAAGGTTAATATAACATTGGAACTACTGTCAATATTACAGCTATCGTGTACAAGTCAAAGTTGGAGAGGAGCAAATATTAGCTGTCATGTATTAGATTTTTTTTTCATTATTGCAATCCTCTTTACTGATCTTCCCAAATTATTTTCATGGATGTATATTCCTTGCAAACTAGTATTTCCAGATTAGAATATTTGCTATGGTTTGGATGTGGTAATGTAAATAAAAGGATTAATAAAAAACGGCTAAGATTAGAGCAGCTTAATAAAATAACAATTATACCATTGAGATAGTGGGAAAATTGTAGAAGACAAATTTTTATGGCTTGTGTTTATATAAGTAAGAATTTTACATTGTAGCAGCTCATATTATTTACCACTTTTTGTTGAAATTAGGTATCTCCACGTCTTTTTTTGAAACATAATAAACAGAATATAATGTTTTAAATTATCTTTATATAATACCAGGATACTCACAAAATTCTATAAACATTTTTTAAAACCATTTTTTATTCAGGAGAAATTTCAAAATTCATACATATTCTAATACAGACAAGATTTATGGTGCTTCAGAAAAATTTCCACAAAATTGGGCAGATGCTCACATATATTTGCGTGCATTTTTAAATGAATGCACCTTGTTGTACTCCATCTGTTTGGTACTTTAAACTCTTTCTGGAAATGACATCTCAAAGACTTGAGGAGTCTTACATGCACATATATGCGATAATAAGACTTCAGATTTGCTTCACAGTGAAATAAAAAATAAAAGCACAGTTGCCTAGGCAGTACTGCCTAAAATGTTTCTTTTATTAAGATTAAAACACTTCATAGAATAGCATCATAATATATTTAGGATCACTTTTCTTGTTTACTTGTGTTGCTCTGTCTTTCTGAATGTCTTTGGTTATTAAAATGTCCTATTATATCTTAAATACTGCCAGCATCAGAGAAGGAAAGGCAGTGATTTGTGCTTGTTACTGCACAAAGTCCAGTAAGGTTAATGAACTTCTACTACTAACAGGATTAAATATTCAATTTAAACCCAGGCCAGGTGAAGTATATGATTATTTTATTTAAATCTACTATAATTGTACCGAAGCATTTCAACCTTAGTCTTTTTTTGTGCCCAAACCAAATACACTAGATAAACAAGGTGATCTTATTTAAACTACGGTCACTTAGTTTCTATCTAGTAAATTTCATTCATCACTTACAGAGAGGGAACAGGTTTAGGATTTTGTGCATTTTAAAGAAGAGCAAACAGCTTTGTGCAGCTGTTTGATGGAGGCTACAGGATCACTAAACATAATATGATTTTCAGTTTTGAAACCGAGATGAAGAGTAAAGGATTTGACTTTAGTGGTATGTAATATACTAGAGCTTAAACCCCAGGACTAAAAATTTGTGAAGTAACACTGCCTCATGAAAATTATACTTTGCTAACTCAGGTAACACAAAACTCTGAATTTGTATGAAATTCTTTATATTAAAACATAATAATTTATCCACTTATAAGATAGGCATATATTGGGTTAGCATTTTAAGTGGGATCCTAAATTAGGATGTCTCAGTTAAATTTCTCTAGATTAGAATAAGATTGACAGCCTTATTTTGAGTAAAAACTGCCGGTTTTGTGTTTCCTGGGGAAAAAAATCTTCCATATTGAATTTCCTCCATAGAAAGCATGGACATCTGGAGAGGGAAGGATGCTCCCTGGGGAAAAACTCACAGATCATTCTTCATAATTCTATTTAAATAGGATAGATATAAACCAACACACTTCTTCATTGATTTATTCACTCATTTAATAAATTTTTTTACCATTTCCTATGTCTTAGATATTTTGAAAATCTTGTCATATAGCTGCCAGTAAATCAACTACTTGCCCTCCTGGAGCTTCCATTCTCATAGAAAGCAACAGAGAATAAACTTGGAAACTCAGCATAGTTATGAATAGAACCCCTTTCAGTCTCAAAGTCTCAAAGTGTTTCAATGAGAATGAAGCATTATTAGGTCCATATATATATATATATATATACACACACACATATATATATTCACATATATATATGCATATATATATATATACGTGTGTGTGTGTGTGTGTGTATATATATATATATATATATATATATATATATATATATGTCAGCTGATTATAAGTATTGTTAAAAACAATATAGGGACCTAGTAATGCTTCACTCTCATTGAAACACTTTGAGTACATACATATACAAACTTCTGTTTTCATGTCACCTCCACCTTTCTTAGATCTTAGCATCACTAATAGTTTTTGACCTAGAGATGACACATTTTCTAAACAACCTCAAATTCATTTTACTATTTTCAGCACTCATCTAACGGACTTGCCTGATATTTATTTATATATATATATATCAGCTGACAAAAGTATTGTTAAAAACAATAAACAGGGTAAAGGACAAAGGAGTTTGGAGGAGGGAATGCCACTACTATTAAATGTCAGGGAAAGCCTTTTAGTGAGGAAAGAGCAAAGGAAGCCCAGTAGATAATGCAGGGAAGAGGGTTCTAGGCAAGTACAAAAGCTCCAAGGCAGACTTGTGCTTGGACCATTCAAAGATCAGCAAAGAGCCAGTTTGGGTCCAGTAGGGTGATGAGTCGCAGAATGCCAGGAAAAGTCAGTGAGTTTTTGAAGGACTTGGGCTGTTATTCTGAGTAAATGGGATTCATTACAGAGTTTTGAGCAGAGGAGTGACATGCTTTGACTCATGTTTTAAAAGAATCATTTGGCCTTATATGTTGATTACATGATAGGAAGCAAGTAAGGAGAATAGCTACTGGGCAAGTTGGATAGTTCAGGCTGTGCGGATGGGCTCTTGAAAAAGGTTGATGGTCCTGTTATGCTGAAAGAAGTGTTTATGTTTTGAATATACAGGCATATTCTATACAAAATCTCTGTAATAAATAAGAACACCTCTTGTTTGTCCAATTACCCACATTTCATATTACTCATACACAACTTTCCCAATATATATTTTAAGACTGTAATAATGTAGGGGAAAAAGTAGTATTTATGTCCTGAAAACACAAACGTTTAAAAATATGCAGGAGAAAACCTGAAAATGAAAAGCAGTTGCTAGAGCACCAGAATTATATGTAGATATTAGAATAACGCCAAATTGCCAAAAAGATGTGCATTTTGGATTTCGCATATGCCATGAGGCCTAATGGCCTTATATTTAGCAGGAATGATGAGCATTATCTTTAAACATGAGGATCATAGGGTGAGAAGCTTAACATTTTAAAGTAGCCCGTCCCTTATTGCCCTGTTCAAAAAATAATAGAGATGTAAATAAAACTCAATTTTGCCTTTTTAATCTAAACATATCAAATCTGTTTTTCAAGTTTTTACTTTTCAAAGGTCTCTACAAATACCCAAAGGACAGAGAATCTCTACTATTTTCTCTGAGTTTGATAATTTGCCTGAAATTGCTCATTCATTACCTAAATTGTCAATACCATCACCTTCTAAAGTAAGTGACAAAGGTAACTATGATCTTGTAACCTTTTTTCTTCTCAACATTTGTCAAGCCTCAAGTGTTCAACTCACTTGGCAAGGATGTATTAGAGAATTGTCCTTTTTTTTTTTTTTTT
>NW_016107629.1:358660-408879 GCF_001604975.1 Cebus imitator
TGGTGTGGTCTCAGCTCTCTGCAACCTCCTCCCAGGTTCAAGCAATTATCCTGCCTCAGCCTTCCAAGTAGCTGGAACTAAAAGTGCCTGCCACCATACCCAGCTAATTGTTTGTGTTTTTAGTAGAGATGGGGTTTCACCATGTTGGCCAGGATGATCTTGAAGTGCTGACCTCGTGATCCACCTGCCTCAGCCTTCGTCAGTGCTGGGATTATAGGCGTGAGCCACCACACCCAGCCGTCTAATTTTTATTGTATGTTTTTGCCTGCATATTTTGGATAAATATTATTTACCATGGAAGATTTCAGAATCTAATAACTTTTACTGTATTTTAGGTAGCCTTTAGAAATTTAGTTGGGGACTTTTGTTTTGACATGGCTCATTGTATTTTTCACACTTGAAATAATGTGAAAAAGGCTCCCTATTCGCTTTCTGGTACAGAGCATCTGATGTGCAGGAATGCTTACTGATGTTAAGTAGAAGTTACCTATTCTTAAAAGATAGGATCTACAGGGAAGGGATGGGTCGGGAATGATTCCATGGTTTTTAGCCTGGGAAAATTGGAAGGATACACATTTACTGAAATTGGTATGAATTCAGGAGGAGCAGGTCTTGGAGAAAAAGCAGGAACTCTGTCTTGGACATGTTGAGTTTGAGATGCCTGTTAGATATCCTAGTTGAAATATGAAATCAGTGGTAGAATACACGAATGTGTTGTTCAGGAGAGGGATCCAGGCTACAGATGTAATGTTGGGAGTTATCAGTATATTATCAGCATTTGTTTATAACCCTGAGATTTGTTTTGATCACAAAGGGAGTGTGTGTAAATAGAAAATAAGTTTAAAGAAAGAGCCCTGGGACTTTTCATTATTTTAGACAAAGGCTATTTTTTAAAAAAGAAAAGAGAGAAAGAGCCAGCAAGGGAGGCGAGTAGAAGTGGCCAGTGAGGTAAGGGGAGAGCCAAGGAAGAGGGGCCTGAGAAGCCATGGGTGAAGTTTCCTTCCTTTTTTTTCCTTCAAAAACGGGGGAGTCAACTTTAGTGACTGTTCCAGATCCCTGGAATAAGACAAGGGCTGACAATTGAGCAATGAGCTTAGCAACCTGAAAGTCTTTGGTGATTTGATAAGGGCTATTTCACTAGAATGGCGGGGACAAAAACCTGGGATCAAGGCAAAATGAGAGAGGAATAATTGGCAACAACTTTTGAGGAGTTCCTTTGGAAAGAGAACAAAGACAGAATTTTTAACTAGAAAAGAATATGGAGCAGAAACATTTTTGGATAGTTTTTTGTTTGTATTGTTTCGTTTTTTGAGAAGGAGTCTCTCTCTATTGCCCAGGCTGGAGTGCAGTGGCACAGTCTTGGCTCACTGCAACCTCCGCCTCCTGGGTTCAAGTGATTCTCCTGCCTCAGCCTCCTGTGTAGCTGGGATTACAGGCAGGTGCCACCATGTCTGGCTAATTGTTGTATCTTTTTAGTAGAGACAGGGTTTCACCATGTTGGTCAGGCTGGTCTCGAACTCCTGACCTCATGATCCTCCTGCCTCAGCCTCCCAAAGTGCTGGGATTACCAGCATAAGCCACCGCACCCGGCCTGTTGTTTTTTTTTTTTTTAACATGATGGATTCAGCACCATGTCTGCAATGTTGAAAGAAATAGAAAAACAAACGACTTACATAACAAAATATTGGCTGTAGAGATATCCTTAAGTGGGTGAGGGACAAAATTTAAGCACAAGTGTGAGTTTGTATAGGGTGGGGTGCTGGCAGTGGTGGCCTTAATGGGAACACTAATAATTCATTTCTAGGAACAGAAGAAAAGACAGAGCATCTGGACACAAATGTAGGTAAGTAGGTAAAGTAGTGGAAGTTTATGGAAGTTTATGGAAAGTCTTTTCCAAATGCTTTAATTGCTGTCAGTGTACAAAAGAGGCAAGTCCTTTAGTTGAGAGCTAAAAATAGTAAAATGAGTTTGAGGTTGTTTAGAAAATATGTCATCTCTAGGTCAAAAACTATTAGTGATGCTAAGATCTAAGAAAGGTGGAGGTGACATGAAAACAGAAGTCATTGGGAACAAGGAGGCAAAATAAGTGTGAGACAAAGGTGTTGCAAAAGGCATCAAAATAGAAATGGATGTTTTTACAGAAACTTGCCACAGTAAGCAGAAAGGAGCCTTTTAACCAGGGTGCCACGAGCCGTCCAAAGTGTGCTATCACATGGTTATCAATGTCCACAATACTTTTATATCTGACAAGATGATAAAATGGGACTCTTTCAATCTCTATTTTATCCAAAGTCCCAAAGGCTAAGAACAATACAAAGATACCTTGTTACTTTATGTCCTAAACTAAAGAGCTAGTCCAATTAATCAGGACATGTTAAAAGATCATGAGACTAGTTCAGACAACTTTAGCAATCTCTCACCTCTAGTCTCTGTAAGTGGAAGAGGTTGGAGGAGAGTGAGAATGTTATGGAAAGAGTTATTGGAGTGCCATAGAGTTTCACTTCCTCCTGCGAATGACATAGGCTTTGAGAGACTTTCTGTTTCATTTTTAAAATTTAACTAATTAATTAATTTATTTATTATTTCTTTATAGAGGCAATCATGTTATTGAAGGAACTTTCTATGGGGGGCTGAAATATATCCACTGAATTTTGGCTTGGGATGGAAGAGCAAAGCAAAGGAAGGCTGCGCTGGGAGTGAGAGAGCTGCCCTTCCACCCGACTAGCACAGACAGGGTTGCACGCGTTTCCCATAGGCCAAGTGGTCCTGGGAGTAGGCTGACCCAATATGATTTTGAAGGCGACCCCAAAGGTCTACCAGTCCAGAGCAAGATGACCTGAACCGGGAAAGCAAGGCAAAGCACAAAAAACACTACAATTTCTGAATTGTAGGGTGTGCATGAGGGCGGAAGTGGGTTACTTAATGGTTAGGGTAAAGTCAGAAAAACAGCATTGCCTTTATTTAAGAAACTCTGTTATTGTTGTTGTCGTTTGTTTGTTTCCAAAGAACCTACAAGAGCCTGCTTAGAAAAAAAGAGTTGTATCCAGAGATTCCCCCACACCCTTATACAAAGTAAGGCTGTCTTTTCCTTCTGATCCCTTCTTCCCCTGGGGCTGGACCCAGAGGATTCAGAAGCTCTCACTATCAGAGTATGACAGACAATGGAAGAAAGAAGAACATACCACATTACCCTCCCTACCTCAGACTTTCAGGCCAGAGACAAGCCCTAGCTAGGAAAACAGAAGACTTAACCTGGATGCAAATTTCAAATTAGGGTATTGCATTAAAAGAAACTGGTCATTTTAATGACTGGAATAACACTGCGACTAAGAAGGATCAGGAGTGCTATGGGACCTGCCTGGAAATAAACGATTTCCGGAGGAGGTTTGAAGAATGGTGGGGGAAGAATGAAATTGCATCATGATTCGCCCATTGTGTGCTTGTCTTTCAATATGTCAGTTACACAACCTTACTAAAATTATGAATATATTTTGTATTGTTAAGGCTACACTGTCAGATGGAACACTGAGCCTAGCAAGTCTTGCCATATGGGTTAAATTGATATTACTCGGTGACTTTCTACAAGTTAATGATAGGTGCTATGTCTTCATGAAACATTAAGTTGGTCTCAAAGAAAAGTCAAGTATGTAGTGGAACATGAGAATATTTCAGTTTTGAAAATATAAAGAAACATAGTCAAATAAGCTAACTATTCCATTTCAATGGTAACCCAATGATGAAGAGCAATCAAATGAAATAAACATGATAATATATAATCTACAGTTTCCTACATTTTCAAAAAAAAATAACTCTATAAGATTGTTAAATAGGTCACCAAAAATTTGAGCTCCTAAAACTGTGCCATGATTAGAAAATTTACAAACCTGCACAATATAGACTATCATCTGTGGTTGAGATACTAAAACCCACACTATGAGAACATGACTTAATTTTAAGGCTCACAAATAGGTGATGATGAAACCATTGATATATCATAAGAGTCAGCTGATGTATTTGGAATCAAATACATCAGCATTTGAATTCCCAATTTGTCTTTCATTTGAGTAGAGTGGCCTACTCTTCTCTAAGTTGCCTACTTATTATGGAAGAGTAGGCATCTCTAAGTTGCCTACTCTTCCATAATACAACCATATATCATTTAATTATGGGGCTGCATTCTGAGGAATGCATTATTAGGTGATTCTGTCATTGTGTGACCATTATAAAGCGTATGTAAGCTATAGGCAAACCTGTACAACACTTTACTGAATGAGTACTGTAGGCAGTTGTGACACAATGATAATAATTTGTGTACCTAAACTTATCTAAACATAGAAAAGGTACAGTAAAATAAAGCATTACATTTTTATGAGACCATCATCATATATGCAGTTCACCATTGACCAAAACACCATTATTTGGCACATGATTGAGTGTGTACGCACACACACACACACACATATGTATATACATGCATATACTACATATATGTAATTCAGTACTATACTATATTTTATTCTCACTCTATAATATTGTAATGAAGATTAAGCAAGGTAATGTATATAGAGTAAGATCCAATTCCTTCCAACTCCTTTCTTTCCTTAAGGTCAGAGGCAAAACCTTTTCGTCCTTTCTTTCCTGAGATATCATAGAGTAAATAATGACATGCTGACAGCTCTCACTTCAAATTCGTGACCACTAACCTCAAGTGGGCAATCCTAAAAGCCATTCATACCTTTTTTTCCTTCCATAATATCCAATAACTCCTCCCCATTCTTATCCATTTGTGAATGTTCCCATAATTGATCATTCCATCTTTCTTACCACTGGAAAACTTTGCTCATGAGGTCATTCCTTCCTCAAATACTAAGCTGTCAGACTTCATCACATTTTACCATGCGGAGCCCCATTGTTTTTTCCCTAGTGAAATCTTACATAGAACACGAAAGTAGAACTGTTCTCATTCAGGCCCAGGGTGTGGCTGCAATGTGAGGTGTCAGAGCCCTGGATGCACAGCAATACCCTCCTTGTCATGCTCCGTCACCTACATCAGTGGCAGCCAGAGCAGTGCTATTTACAGAAATAGTTCTCCTTTCTTAGGACTCTACCCCAGGCAATTCATTATTCATGGGTGCATATACGTAAAGCATTTAGACACTTGGTCAGCTTCTCTAGCTTCTCTCCCCTAACACAGGCTTTCTTTAAAGTTTCTGGTCTCAGGCCCTTTATGATTTGTTTCACACTCCTGCTTCAGTTATGTTTTCATTTCATCCAATGCCAACTCTCACTTATTTACAGACAACTTTCTGTTATACATCTCTAGTCCCATTGCCGATGTGATTGATCAACCTCTCCGTCTTCCAGAGTCATTGCCACATACCTTAACCCTGCTTTCTCCTTTTGTGCCAAAGCCAGTTCCACTTTCTTCTTTCTGTTTATGGTCACAATGTTCTTCTTCCAAGCATAAAACTTCACAGTCCTCTTTTAATTCTTTATCTTCCTCATGTCATTCAGTTGTCATAGTCTACAGATTCTGCCTCTGAAGTTCAATTCACATACCTCCTCTCCTGTCCATTCCTAAAACAATCACACAGGTTTAATTTCTCATTGCAGTCTGTTTGGTCTAATGCAATGAATACTGAATTAGTTCCACTGCCTCCAGCTTTCTTTACACAAATCCATCACACTCATTGTTGCCAGACTGATCTTCCCAAAGCACTGATCCACCTATGTCACTACCACAATTGCTCCAATGACTTCCTTTTACCAGTTGGATTAAGAACATACTCTTCTGTCTCGAATTCTTGGCCCACTACAGTGTGTTCCCAACTTGTTTTTTTTTTGTTTGTTTGTTTGTTTTTTTGCATTATCTTGTTTAATGTCCCATAAAAAGTCTGCATTAAAGAGAAATTAGAAAATTTGCTGTTGTCCAAATACATCCCACAATAGAAAAATAATCCTCTGTACATTCTCTTTCTGCATCTAGAAATCATGCCAACATCTGTACAATTTGTAGATGCCCTTCAAAGCAGTATAATACAATGATTTAAAGTCTTGGCTTTAGCGTTAGATAGACCTGGGTTCAAGTGCCTCCGTTTAAAAGCTCCATGACCTTACAGTAATTACTTAACCTCTTTAGACCTAAATTCTACATTTATAAAATGAGGATGATAATATTACATACATTATAGAATTGCTGGGAGAATTAAATGAGATAGTATGTACTCACACTTAAAGCTTTTAAGCAATGGTATAGCATAGGAAGTACTAGTGAGTAAATTTTCTTTAACACATAAGTTACAGTCCTCAGGGACTTTGCACCTGCTGTCTTTATGCCTGGAATACTCTTTCCCCAGGTACGTGCACAACTTATGCTCCTAATGTCACTTTTTCAAAGGAGTCTTACCTAACCATCCTAAGAGTACTAATTGTATCTACTGTATTCCTTTATTTTGCTTCTTTTTCTTTAAAACAACTGACCTTATATTTGTGTTTATTTATTTGCATATTGCCTGCTGCACTACAATGTAAGCACCGTCTGAGTCAGGTCCTAGTCTATTCTGTTTATTGCCACATTCCAGGCATCCAGAACAGTGCTTGGCATGTCGGCAGCTATTGATGGATTTTTATTGAATGAATAAGTAACCAAATTAATCTTTTCAATAAATTTTAGCTTTAATTAAAGGTAGTTCCAAATATTTTTGTTATAATAAATTTTTTGATCAGCCCACTGAGTTAGTTACCTCCTTCTATGAAATCTGTATATACTGCCCTAACGAAATGTATATTCTGATTTAGATATTTATGTCTGATCTTAGCACAGTTTGCCAGATCAAGTATTTCTCAAGAATAGGAATACTATAACACCAGAAGTGAGTAGTTGTGACAGACTGTAAGGTCTACACAGAGAGACAGACAGACAGACACACACACACACACACACACACACCTCTTTATAGTAAATATATATTTTAATTTAAATTAAAATTTAACTATATGTATATATCCAGTAGCCACCACACAGTGACTTTTATATAGAAGTCACTCAATAATATGAAACCATTATTCAATAACTATTTAATACATATTATGCAATTATATATCCATGAGATAGATAATAGAGAAACAATGATAGTAAACAAATTGTAATAAGATAATGGAAATAGCCATAATTTATTGAACATCTAACGATGCTCAATGTTGATTTCAATAATAGCCTGAAGAAATGCGTGTATGAAGCTCTAGGAAGTTAGGCCACTTTTTCAGGGTCACTAAGAGGGAATAATAATCATAGCCACAATAGCAGCCAGCATTTATTGACTGTGTATTAGGCGTAGGGCTGTGGACTTTATATGCATCATATAATTTAATTTAATCTTTACAACATACTTTTGAGATGGATGATACAATCCTTCTTTTATAAAGAAAATGAGGTTCAGCAAGTTTAAGTAATTTGCTTGATATCACATAACTTGTGAATAGTAATAGAGCAGGGTACGCCTGACTCCAAACCTTAGCAGAGTAATTATTGTATTCTGCTCTGAAACTTTTGTACTACAGACTTGCAACAATAGTTTTACGATGGAGGGAATGAATTATTTACAACGGCATGTGGAGATTACTTGATTGTTTGGAATAGAACTGAAAATAAGTCCACATTTGAAGTATTTTATATTCTGGCCTCCCCATCCTTGAACCTGTCTGCTCCTGCTCCCTCCCAATCCCTTCAGGCCACCAAGGCTGTCTGAAACCTCATGGGCTTCTGAGTAGGCTCTATGTGTCTCCTTTCCTTTGCTTTTGCTTCTCTACCTCTTCCCCACCTTGACCTCCCAGAATCCTCTAATCTCTCTTCTACACTTACTTGATTTTTTCTCTGCTCACATGCTGCCACATTCATGGTCCATGAATTCTTGCTTTAATTGGCTCATGGTAAAATCTACATTCTTTACAATTCTGGTGGAAGAGGCATTTGATGCTTCTTTGTATAGCACTTGATATTGATATTTAACTTTGTTTTGTGTCTCTATATATGTTTTGTTTTCTTCCCACTGGAACTTTAAGGACCAAATTCTATTATGATTTCTGTATCTCCATCATAATAACAAAATACTGACACACAATAGGTATTAAATTCTTAATTGAATTGAAGATACTAATAAAAATAATGCTTTAAATTATATAATTATTTTATGTTAAAATGCAAATGTTTTAAAAGAAAGTAATACAACTAAATTAAATGAATGTATTTCTATTACCTGCTAGAGGCTTAAATGGAAGGGTCAGAAAAAGTGCAATGGGATAGGGATGCTTTGTACAAGGGTCAACTAAGTATTAAAAAATGGTCTCAGGGTCAGGATTCATCTGTTGGGATTCATTTTCTGCTTTTTGTATATATGAAAAGTTTAGGACTAAAATAAGTACCTAAGTTATATCACTGCTGTAGAGATCCAAATAGCAATGCACAAAGCATGAAATTACTATTTAGCAGTCGTCTCAGCCAGAACGGAATATCAATTAACATTAAGATCTCACTGTTCACATGGCACTGTGCTAGGCACGTAGAAGGGGTTGGAGGCACTTTCCTTAATCTTCGCTCATTTAAGGTAAATGCATTAAAAGAGGCATACATATCCATGCATATATTAACAAGAGACCTAAATTATAGGATACAGAGTGTGGGAGAAGAGGAATACAAAACATTTTAAAGTGTTCTCCTGGCATTCTGTATTTTGATGCCACTCTGAAATGATTTGTTAAAAGGAGAGAAGTGGGATTGGACATGCTGAAAAGAAGAAAATAAAATCTAAATGTGTTTAGTGGGAGGGCTCATATCTTGAACTGCTTTTGTATTTCTTTGCATCGCTAGTACATAACTGGAGTGACCAATAGGTGTTTTGTAATCCTCTGCTAATTTTCCTTATAAATACACTTTGGATAAGTTTTCCTTATGAAAATGAACCCACTCTTCGCCAGAGCCTACTCATCCTCTGTCATTGACTCCACTGCCTCTTCAGACCTGCTTTTCTTTCACTGTTCTCTCCCTCTTCTATACAGACTTAATCGTCTGCATCTTTTCTCATTTCTTCCTCTATGAACACTCAGATGACCTCACTAAATTGTTGAGGTTTCATGCTCTTTCTGACTTTTCTTGGCCTCTGAAAGCCCCATTGCATTTTCTCAACCTATAAAGAGGCACATAAAATCCAACAAAGAGTCGACAAGCCAAGATTCCCAATCCATCTTCCTGGCTGACATAGGCTGACTTCCCGAGAATGCTAGGGCCCTGCTCATGATCTACGGGATTTGGCACAAGCAGTGACGATTTCTAAACCCACACAGGAAATCAATTATGTTGGGCATTCTTCTTTGAGATCCAAAGGATTTATTTCTTAAGCGTAAAATACTGCTGCATTTATTTAGGCTTGAAGGCAAAAGGCTAAGCAAAAGTACAGAATTGGTGATTGAGTCTAAATAGTTACTATTAAGAAGTGAAAAACTAAATGCTGTGGTGAAGCAAGCTTAGAGACTCCACCAGGAGATGAAAAAGCTAAAGCCCATACATTAAAGCCTGTCTTATAGTTAAACGCTTGTTTTTCCTCATGCTTCATGTCAAACAAAACAAAACAAAACTTGTTGCTTCTAGCTCAGAAATATCTATAAAGTTAATCTCCTTTTCTCCCATACTGACACTATCTTGGTGTGCCTTGCTTAACTCTACGTAATAAATTCCCTCCCAGATTTTTCCAGCATCCACTGCTTCTTTTAAATTTATCCTCCACATCCCTGCAGGAGTTCCTTCTATAGACTGAATTGTGTCCTCTCTCCCCTCTGCATTCATATGTCGAAGCCCTAACCTCCAATGTGATGGTTTTTGGAGAAGGAATCTATGGGAGAAAATTAGGTTTAGATGAGATTTTTGAGGGTGGGATCTCATGACGGGATTGGTGCCCTTATAGAAGAGATAACAGAAAGTTCTCTCTTCTCTCTCTCTCTGCCATGTGAGGACACAGTGAGAAGATTGCCATCTGCAACCCGTGAAGAGGGCCCTCAACAGAACTTGACTATGCTGACTGATCTTTGACTTTCAAGAAGGGAGAGACAGAAAAAAGAAAGACAAAGGGAAAGGGGGAAAAAGGAAGGAAAGAAAGAAGAGAAAATAAAGGGGAAAAAAAGGATGGATTTTTGGGCTAGCAGCTCAAGTTGAGTAAATTTAATTGATATGGCCCTGTTTCTACTGGGAGGGCCCAAAAAATGTTGCTTTCTGTAGGAAAAGAGGAAAATACTTTATTACCCTAGTAGGTAACTAAGATCTGTATGTTCCAACCAGCTGCCATCAGTCCACTCACCAAGTAGTATAAGTTTAGGTAGCTGTTGACAAAGTAGTTATTCACTCTGTTTTCTACCCATTGAGAAAGTACATAGGAATTTCCATTTTTAGGTGCATACAGTGAACAATTTTTAGAGGAAAAAGGTACTAATGGATAGTAATCACTCACTTGCCTAGACCCTTTTGGACTGTTCAGTCAGAAGAAAACACGGATATGGTTATGATCGAAACCAGCCCAAAGTCTATGTGTTTGGAAAAGCTAAAGGAGGCATCAAACAACATATTTATTCCTCCAGATTTTTACGACTTCGCCCCCCGTTATGAATATAAAGCTGCTTATATAATTTTTCTGTGTAGTTTAATAAAACGTAATAGGAAAGAAAGACATTTAAACTCAAACCACTTGTAGCTGTGTCTGCCCTCTAATAGAGATGCTATAACTTGTACCAGTGTGGAGATAAAGCTCTGTATCATCTTCTCCCCTTAGTAGAAGCTGGTGAAGGAAGTTAGGGATGGGGATAAGGGGCAAGGAATGGAAGGAGACCCTTAGTAGATGACTAATTTAACTGTACCAGAGAATCTTCAGAAAAGATTTAGGGCTGAAGACAGGTGATAAAGAAAGCTGAATTTGTTGTCATAAGAAATAGGGAGACTTTTCTTTTTATTTTTGCTTGGGTATTTTTATTTTTAAAGAACATAAAAGAGAGAAAGAAGCCAAATAAATGGCTGTGTGTGTGTTGGGGGTGGGGTAGGGCTAAAGCTCAATCTGATAGGAGTATTTTACAGAAAATTTTAAGTATAAAAAATTAGGTAAAAAATGACAAATTGAGCATGTGCATCTACCACTCCTTCCACCAAGTCCCAATAAAATTTTTTAAAATATACGTGTTTTTATATATATTATATATTTATGTTATGTATTTATTTATATATATGTTTTTCTTTATTTAAACATATATATACATACCCTTGATATCATAATAGTACTGGAAAATAAGAAAGAAAGCAGGCAGTGCTTGAGGATTTTAAGGAAATCTTGGAAGACTGAAAGGAGAATTATGAAGAAAAGTGAGAACAGTGATCCGCTGGCCAAAAGTAGCAGAATAAGGTTAAGTCTTACTAGAAATAGCCCGGGAAAGCTCCAAATTTAGAGTCAATACAGAAAGAGCCAGTGCAGGCCACAGTGCAGTCAGAGAGACTGGGCCCAGCTGGCACCGTCTTCTCTCTCTCCCGGGCATTCACAGATTGTGGTGGCTGATAATCTTTTTTTTCTGCAAAAAGTGAGCCACCACGTGAAGAGGATTCTGTGTCACTGTAGGAGAGGAACAAGTCAAGACAGAAGAAATGCTGCACCCTCAAGTAAACACAGAATAAAAAAAAAAAAAAAATGAGAATTCTTACCGGAAAAGAAATTTCCTAAAATTCTACATTGCCAGAGAGTCTCCGGCCTTCCTGTCTACCTTGCACTGACATACTCTAAAACATACACATAGCCTGCCATTTGCCTTTCCATTTAAGGAATAATTCTGTTAGGGTAAAAGACTTGAAATGTCTGCAGAGAAAAAACATATTAATAGGTATACCAACCAACAAATAGCCACAAACCAATAACCAAGCATTGCCAATGTGGAGCAAAACCAGCAATAGGAAGGAAAAGCCTAAGATCAAAGATTGGTACAACTGATGCCAGAGGAAAAACAGATAAGCAAAGATACAGAAGACAATTCTAAAAAACAAACAAACAAAAAATAATTAGCATTAACAAGGAGAGATTTGAGAATATTTCAGGAATGAAATGAGAATGGATTACTGGGAACAAAGAGAACTCAGAATAATAATTATTTAATTAACTTAAAATTGTTAATTAAAATGTCATAGGTAGACTGAATAATGTAAAAGATAGGGTTAAAGCTAAAACAAATTATTTGGAAAATAAGGTCAAGGAACTCGCTTCCCCAAAATATAAATATTTGAAAATATTTAAGACGGTAGAAGGAAAATACAGCAGATTCGACCTCTATATACCATGGTCTTTAATGACAGAAAGAGAAACAATGGAAAAGAGAAAATGATCAAAGAAATAGTAGAAAAAACTTATTCATTCCAAAAAGTATATACACAGGTTTTCGGTCCACTGAGTACTAAATAGGGTAAATTAAATTAAAAAATAATGCAGCACAGATTGAAGGAACTGCAAGACTATTGCAGTAGAAAACAGATTGAACTGTTGAAATCCACTGAAACAGAAGGTGAAAGTGAGAATTTTAAGCACTGGAGTGAGCTGAAAAGTACTATTAGGGAGGAGGTTGTTAAATACGATGAGGACATTTGTGTTTGCTAATTGTTATTTATGGAAGTTATGCAGCTACCTGCCCATAGCCACTGGGAGATAGGAGTGATTTCTCCTTTGATGATTACATTTCAAAGGGATGGCCCTTGGGTCATTGTGAAAGACATTCTTGGATTGTAAAACTGGCAAGAGGTAGGGATATGGTTTACATGTGAAAGAGTTAGAGAAAAAATTTACAATTGCAAATTGTCTAAGTGAGTTCTCTAAGAAAAGGGAAGTCCAGGACCTAAATCAGAAAGAAACCTGTGATCTTTAATCCCAGCACTTTGGGAAGCTGAGGTGGAAGGATTCCCTGAGCCCAGGAGACCAGCCTGGGTAACTTGGTTGTGACCCTATTTCTATGTTTAAAGAAAAAAAAAAAAAAGCCAGGCATGGTGGCACATGCCTGTAGTCCCAGGTACTTGGGAGGCTCATGTGGGAGCTGTGACAGTGCCACTGCACACCAGCCTTGGTGAGAGCAAGACCCTCTTTCAAAAAGAGAAAGAAAGAGAGAGAAAGAAAAAGAAAGAAAGAAAAAGAAGAAAGAAGGAAAGAAAGAAAAGAAAAGAAAGAAAGAAAGAAAGAAGGAAAGAAAGAAAGAAAAAAGAAAGAAAGAAAAGAAAGAAAGAAGAAAGAAAGAAAGAAAGAGAAAGAAAAGAAAGAGAGAGGGAAAGAAAGAAAGAAGAAAGAAAGAAAGAGAAAGAAAGAAAGCAGAAGGAAGGAAGGAAGAAAAGAGGGAAGGAAGGAAAAAAAGGAAAGAAGAAGGCAGGAAGAAGGAAGGACCTGTCAAAATTCTAATCCATTTGAGGAGAGTGTTAAGACCAAGCTTGTCCAACCTGCAGCCTGTGCGCCACAAATTCATAAACTTTCTTAAAACATTATGAGATTTTTTTTGTGACTTTTTTTTCTCTCATCAGCTATCGTTAGTGTTAGTGTATTTTATGTGTGATCCAAAACGATTCTTCCCATGTGGCCCAGAGAAGCCAAAAGATTGGGCACCCCTGCTTAGGACCATCTTGGTCACCACCATGCATACCAGTGGGCACCGGGTAAATGTTTCCTGATGGAATGCAAGCTACCTCTCATTGAATTTCCATTAAACATCTTTATTTTCTATTGTTCTTTTAACACATTTTCACAAACTTATCTGCAGTTCAGAAGGTCACATATCTCACTGGTGGGAAACCAAGGTGTCCAAAGGGCTGATTCCTTTTGGAGGCTCTAGGGAAAAATCAGTCATTTGTCTTTTCCAGATTCTGGAGTCCTCTTACCTTCCTTGACTTATTGTTGCTTCTTCCATTTTCAAAGTCAGTAACACAGCATCTTCGCTCCTCTCTGATCTCTGATTCCATTGTCACATCTCCTTTGACTTTGACCTTCTTCACTCCCTCTTTAGGGACCTTTATATCCTCTTTGTTGAGCACACCCAGATAATACAAGGTAATCTCCTCATCTGAAGATACTTAATATAATTTGTCTCCACAATCTCTTTTGCCATGTAAAGTGGCATATTCAAAGGCTTTAGGGACTAGGATGTGGACTTCTTTAGGGGGCCATTATTCCACCTACAACTACTTCCTAAGCTGCTAACTTGTTTGCTTCTGTCAGTTCAGGACCCCTGTCTTAAACTCTGTCTGTTCCTACCCTATCCACAGGTCCAGGAAAGAGTCCTGGGAAATAGGATTTACATATATGTGTGGACATGAGCATAACCCACAAGATCACTTGCACAGTCACTTTCACCTGAGCTGACAGGTCTCTTGCACGGTACCACCCAGTCCATGTCTGCAGCCTTTGGGAGCATAAATCCCTTCGGCTGGAGACTGCCTGGCCTGCTCTTCTCCTTCTCAGGTACCCCAGTGTATCTAATAGGTTTACCTACCCAGATGTGTTCCTGATGATGATGCTGGTTGGTTTCACTTGCAAATTCCCACATTATTCCTAGCCCTCTGGTTTGGGTGTTTTAATTTTACTGGATAATGATCGTGGTGATTTTAAACATTTCCTGTTGCTTGTTAAACTGCCTGCCCGATTCAGCTCCAAATAACAGCTTTTGCATGCAAGTGAAAATTTAGCTCCTAGTATTTAACAACTACTATAATTTTAAAATCTACTTTCAATTAAGAAAACCTTGTAATTCTAAAAAGTGGTTGTGTTCCAAAGAAGTGCTGAAATGTCAACGGAATACAAGTCCACTTTATGTCTGGCAGGAACTGTGCAGTTTTCCTGTGGCTTAGCATTGAAAAGCTCCCTCCAAAGTGCTGCTGACAGGCTTGGTCTAGAGTGGTGTTTAATATTTGTCTTTATACATCTCCCCATGGTGCAGAACAATCTCTAGTAATCAAAAGAAGTGAAAAGAGCTAGAATAAAATATTTGTTAAATCTAAATATACACGATTGACGTTTTCAAGAAAATGTGCATAAGGAATGTATTATTGATTTTAACAATGAAGATCACTTATGATTCTGGAAACAAGGTAGCTTTTGAGAATATGACAGTGATCTCCTTTATGTTGACAAAACTCTATATAGATGGATTAGTTTTACAAAGAAAAGAATAAACTTTACACAGCACACCTTTAGTCTAGTAGCACTCCGTTATTGAAGAATCAAATTTAAGTTTCATGGAAAATTTCCTTTATATTTTAAAATTTAATTTATGTTGAAATTAGTGCAGGTAGTTGACATAGAAGTGAGTTAAATAATTTACATGGAGTGCTTGGAGATCCTACTTGGTACATACAAGGCTTGAAATCTATCGGCTGATCATTTACTGGGCAGTTGCTGACCTCAGATATTTATAGACATAAGAGAAATCACAATTTCTTTAAAAAGAAAAGTTTCCTGAAAAAAATCTAAAATCAGAGGTATCATATAATCCAGCAATTCCACTGGTAGGTATATAACCAAAATAAAGGAAATCAGTTTATTGAAGAGATATCTGCACTCCCATGTTTGTTAAATCACTGCTCACATAGCTAAGATTTGGAATCAACTTGTGTCCATCAGCAGATGAATGGGTGAAGAAAATGTGGTACTTATACACAATGGAGTACTATTCAGTCATAAAAAGAATGAGATTCTATCATTTGGAACACCATGGACACAACTGGAGATCATTATATTAAGTGAAATAAGCCAGACACCGAAAGACAAACATCACATGTTCCCATTTACTTGTGGGATCTAAAACTCAAAATAATGAAAGTCTTGGACATAGAGAGTAGAACTATGGTTATCAGAGTCCGGGAAAGGTAATGCAGTCGGGAGTAGGGGTGGGGTATGCAGGGGAGATTGGGGTGATTTATGGACACATGAAAAAATGGACTGAAAGAATGAAAAAGACCTACTATTTGATAGCACAACAGAGTGATGGTCAATAACAATTGTACATTTTAAAACAAGTAAATGAGTGTAACTGGACTGTAATACAAAGGATAAATACTTGAGGGGATGGTTACCCCATTTTCTATGATGTGATTATTACACATTGCATCCTGTATTAAAACATCTTATGTACCTTCTAAATATATATACCTACTACATGCTCAAAAAAAAAAAATAAACAAAGCAAAAATAGTATAATCTTTAATAGTATAGCATCCAAAAGGTAAGGCCATTTCTATGCTAAAATGAAAGAAAGAGCAAATTTGTGGTAAATTGTACAGCTTTTGTTCCCCTGGCAATGTTTATTCTATAATTGGGTCTTTCTTTTATGTATTTTTAAAGTAAGCATCATTAAAAACGTTTAATCAAAGTATCATGCTTTTGTTTGTTTATTTGTAAGAAATTATATTTCAACAGATGTAGGTTAAAGATGTGCTAGTTTGGTTTTATTTTCTTTGTTATTTTATCTTCTTAATTTTCCTTTCAGATCATCACTCAGCCTTGCTGAATTATTTTGATTAGAGAGAGCGAGGTCTTTGAGATGGTTTGCAGTGAGTGCTTCATGGTTTGTGCAGGCAGGCAGGCAGTATTCTTTTTGTCTTTTTATCTGGCCAAGGACATCTACATGTTATATCAATAGGTGCACAAAAATTTGTAGATGGGGGTGGAACACAGGTTTCATTCTCTCCATAGACACAGCATTAAAAATATCAAATTGAACACATTTCTACTTGAGAAGGCTCAAAATTTGTCCTTTCCCTGGGTTGTGCATGTTCTTCCTTTTAATATGCTTTTAAAAAAAAAAAAAATGCCAGGGGAAATTTAAGTAGTGTTTATTAAAGCAGAAATGTATTGATGACATGTGTTGGAGGTTTTATTTCAATCCCTTGAGTTCTGCAATGAACAGATCTGTTTTACACTCAGCCCAGGCAGCCTGATTTACCCAATGGCCCTTCTGTCGAATACCTGGTGATTTTGTTTCTCATCAGTGATATGGTTCTGTTGCCACCATTAAAAGATACATGTTTAATTGAAAACTTTAAAGAAAATGTGAGAAAATCTTATTTAAAGAAGTTTATCACACATTATAAAGAACTTTTTGAGATAGAAAAAATTTTAAGAGAAAAAAAAGCCTTAATTTTTTAACTGTTTGTAGTGATGTTCAGTGACATTGCTTTGATACAGAGAGTGTAATAAGGGCTGTTAGCTGACTTTCTGAGATCAATCCATTTTAATGTACTTGTCCAATAATTGACTCAATACTAGGCAAAAGCGGTCGTCCAAATTCCAACATAAAGTTCTAATACGAAGCCTGGTATGGGGCATTCAAGCTCATTGCAGCAAACAGGTTTCTGAGTGTGGTTTTTTTCTTTCATGCAGAGAAGGGACTGATTAGTTTCCCAAACCATGAAAAGAAAATTATTTTCGTTTTTTCTTTCATTCTTTTTTCTTTCTTTCTTTCTTTTTTTTTTTTTGGTTTCTGATTTTGATTACTCTGTTGTCTTCATTATTCACAGATCCGCTTGCCATATTCGGTAACAAAGGCAGGGGCTAAACTTATCTTAGCTGTTGCCCACAATTTATGAAGAGATAATCCAGTTCATAGGAAATGAGGTACTTCAAGTATTCGAGGAATGGCAAGTATATCTTTGTCAGCATGGATTCAGCTTCAAATACGTCTCCTACTGATCTCTGGACTACCGCTCTACGCCACGTTGATCCATGCAGGAATAATTGTAAAGAGTTTCCAGAATTTCTTTTACTATCAGAAAAAAAAAACACCCTGGAATCATTTCACCCGTGGTCTATAGCGAAAAAGCTGTCTGAGCATTTTGAGCTTATAGCTGTGGTTAAGGTGTGTAATTTGTTTGGTGCTGAGTTCTGTGACATGAAAAGTAAATTACAATTGGGAAGGGTAGTGGGAAGAGGGATACTATTATTAAAAAAAAAAAAAAAAAAAGGAAGAAGAAGAAAAGAAAAACTATTTTTTCAGCAGCAAGGATTTTTAAGATTTAATTTCCCCCCACCACTGAATTTGCTGGCTTGAGCCTAGTCATCAGCTTCATTGCCACCCATAAAAGCACACAGATTTTAAGCTGATGAAAAAGGTGAATATGGGTTATACCTTTTCCTCTGCCAATGCTGTGAGAATATCTTGGTTGACTAGAAGAATTGCTGACAAATAAAAATGAATAGAATATCATTTGTATATTTTGTATTCATATTGGATAGCAAATGCCTGTAAAATATTCCTAAAATTGTGCATAACCTTTGACTGAGATAAATCACTTTTAAGTATATAGAAATAATCGTGTACCTGAGCCAAGGGTTTGCTGCATAACAATGGCAGATTAAAATAGGTAAAATTAGGAAAAACTTGAATGTCCAATTGTGGTCTGAATGAACATATTGAGGTATACTCTAGCGGTATACAAAAATAGTATAATCTTTAATAGTAAAACATATAAAAGGTAAGTAGGGTGGACTCATAACTTCACAGCACTGGTACACTCTTGTGCATTAAAAATGTGTTGCTGCTACTCTAGATACTGTGCATAAAGAAGTAAGGAAAAAAACAAGGTCTATGATCTTATTCAATTTATATTATGTATGGAAGAATTGATAGTGATAGAAAAGTACATTTAATATATGTTTTTGAGGGAAAAATGAGGTGGCTAAACCTGGGTTTCCCAGGAAGGAAATCCAATAGCAGATGGTTTATGTACTATTGCTTTATTAGCGAGTGCAATCCCAGGAAAGAGAAGTGAGAGAGCAGGGGAGTAAGGCAGGGAAGAAAGGGAGGGCCAACGGGAGGAGAAGGCATTATTGATACTGATAGTGATATTGGTCACTGCTGGGTTAAAGTAATTAATGGTTAAGTGAGGCTGAGCCCTCCTCAAGTAGATATGTAAACCATCTCTCTAGACTCTGTAGCGGGGGTTGGGAGTAGAAAGGGGGAAGATGTGTCCACTGGTTTCTATATTTATTGGTCAGTTTTTTTTTTTTTTTTCTGGGGTGTTAATTCTTCCACACTTCCCGTTTATTCATTTGTGGAGGGGCACTGGGTGGATTCTTCTGTGGGCATCTCCAAGGCATTTTAGGTATGCATGTTTGAAGTAGGTCAGAACCCACCCAAGAGATGCTTGGGTGTTTGATGCATATATAACACTGATTGAACAGGTTATATAGCATACAATTACCATGATTCTATTTTTGATTTATAAATACTTAAAATATTAACAATGATTATAGTTGGGTTTGGGGAATATGGTTTGTATTTATGTTCTTTTGCCTGTCTTTGCATTTTTTCTTGCAATGAACATGGATTGCTTTTGTATTAAAAAGTTATATTTTTAAAATAAAAATTTGTCATTTTTCATATTTCACAAATCATTTTCTCCAATGTTAATTATTTACTTAACATTTGTCATTTTTCATATTTCACAAATTACGATTTTTCTCAATATTAAGATTATTTTCTCAATAATGTTAATTATTTACTTAAGATCAGCCTAATTTTTCCAAGTATTTTTTTTTTTTTTGAGACAAANATCTATTTGATAATAGCCATTGTAACTGAAATGAGATAATACCTCGCAGTGGTTTTGATTTGCATCTCCCTGATGATTAGTGATGTTGAGCATTTTTTTGTTTACTTGTTGGCCATTTGTATATCTTCTTTTAAGAAATGTCTGTTAATGATCTTTGCTCACTTTTAAATGGGATTATTTGTTTTTTTGCTGTTGAGTTGAATTCCTTACATATTCTGGACGTTAGTCCCTTGTTTGTAAATATTTTTTCCCATTCTACAGATTGTTTCTTCACTCTGTTGAGTGTATCGTTTGTTATGCATACGTTTTTACCTTAATACAGTTCCATTTGTCATTTTTGCCTTTTTTGCCTGTGCTTTTGAAGTCTTAGACATAAATCTTTGCCTTGACGCTTGTCCTCAAGCATTTCCTCTAAGTTTGCTTCTAGTAGTTGTATAGTTTTTGATCTTACATTAAATTATTTAATTGATTATCATTATTCTGCATGATGGTACCAAGGCTTTTCAACACTATTTATTGAAGAGGATATCATTTCCCCAATATATATTCTTGGCACTTCTACCAAAAATCAGTCAGTCATAAATACACAGATTTTTTTCTGGATCTCTCTGCTGTTCTGTTGGTTTATATGTCTGTTTTTGTACCAATACCATGCTATTTTGGCTACTACAGCTTTAGTGTATTTTGGAATTAGGTAGTGTGATGCCTCCAGCTTTGTTCTTTTTGCTTAGTATTGCATTGACTATTCAGAGTCTTGTGGGTCTTTACAAATTTTAGGGTGTTTTTTCTATTTCTGTGAAGATTGTCATTGGTATTTTGATAGTGCATTGACTCTGTAGATTGCTTTGAGTAGTATGATCATTTAAACAATATTCTTGTGATCCAAGAGCATGGGATATATTTCCATTTGTCTGTATCCTCTTCATTTTCTTTTATAAGTGTTTTGTGGTTTTCCTTGTGGAGGTCTTCTACCTCCTTGGTTAAATTTATTCCAAGTATTTTTTTTTTTTTTTGAGACAAAGTCTCACTATCACCCAGGCTGGAGTGCGGTAGGGTGATGTCAATTCACTGCAACCTTTGCCTCCTGGGCTCAAGCGATTCACTAGCTGTAGCCTCCCAAGTATCTGGGATGACAGGCACGTACCACACGCCTGGCTAATTTTTGCATTTTTAGTAGAGATGTGGTTTCACCATGTTAGGCAGACTTGGTCTTGAACTCCTGGCCTCATGTGATCCACACACCTCAGCCTCCCAAAGTGCTGGAACTACAGGCATGAGCCACTGCATACTGCCTCAAATATCTTAATAATGTAGACAAAGATGGATCAACCTCAGCGAATTGTCAAACTGCCAAATTAATTACTAGTTCTCCATAATCTGTATATATAAATATAATGCTAATGATGTCATCATCATAGAATATGTCCCTGAATGCCAGGAGCATACAATATAGCATATTAGAGGGTAAAGAAACTATCTGAAGAGATGGAGAATATGGGGGTTGGGAAGCAATTTTAGACAGGGTGGTCAAAGAATATTTCATCAAGAGGTTGACATTGGAGAAAGAAGTGAGGGGGATATGAGGGAGTGCTGTAGAGATAACTTAGGAGAAGAATATTTGGAGAGAGAGAACAAGTACAGCTCCCTGATGTGGGAGTGTGCCTGGCATGATCAAGGAGCAATAAGGAAGCTGGAATGGTGAAGCTGAGTGAGAGAGCAGTGGAACCATACTGCTTTACATAGTAGGTGCTCAATAAACATTAGCTGAATTGCATCAGTATAGTTTTGAAATTGAGAAGCTCATAGCTTATATGTCATGTTTCTTCATATGTTTAGGTTTTAGTACAATGTCTGGCAAAGAGTACATTTGTGGAATTAATAAATCGCTCTCATCTTTGCATTCTCCAAATTGTTAATTTATATTTTAGAACTGTTTTACAATTTTACAATCTCCTATATTATTACTTGCTGTGCTTTATTTGGTTTCCTTGACCAACAATAAGTTTGGAGAGGGCAAGGCTGTGTGTATTTTCTTCAATAGTGTAGTCCCAGCCTGGCAATACAACTTTTGAGAGAATAACTTGCCACCTTTTTAATGGGAATTGCCAGAACAGGTGAATTCAAGGTATAAATCAGATAATAAGTTAGAAATTAAGTTCACTTTTAAAAAGCTGACCCCATCACTGGTCTTGTAAGCAGAAATGTTCTGAGGTAAATTGGGGGTAGGGAGGAAAAACCATGTCAAAACTGTCTAGATGACAGCATGATGGAAGGAAGCATACCCAAATAAGTTATGCACATGTGCTGAGCTGGCAACAGTGGCCAATTTGCAGGAAAGTAGTTGATGCTCTTTCTTCACTTGGGTGTATTTCACTCAAATATGTAGAACAAAAATAAACACATTTTTTAAAGGAAAATGGTGTGGCAGCCTGATTTTCTTCCATATTCATACTTCGTGCCTCCAGGCTTTCAAATGAATTGTTCCTTTTAATCTGAATGTTTTCCTCATTTTCTCTCCTTGTGCCAGCTAACCTACTCAGTTTTCGGGTTTCAGACAAATGCCATTTCCACTGAGAAGACTTGCCTCTCTCAAAGACTAGTTCAGGTCTGCCTTTTTATATGTTCTCTTAGCGCTCTGATTTTTCCAGGAGAACTTTTAACCATCCTGTACTTAAATAACAATTAGGAAATTACCTGTTCTGCTCTGCCTTCCCTGTAGAAACCTAGTATAGTGTCTGCAGGACAGAGGCTATGTCCGTCTTGGTCATTTCCCTGTCTCCAAAGGTTGGCAGATGTTTTAAACATATAATGCACTAAAGGTTATACAGATTAAAATTTTTGTTTAGATAAGCGTAATTTTAACTAAAGTCACAGAAAAGATCAGTGCCAGCTACATTTCTGCAGTCTTAATTTAAAGATATAAAGTGAACAGGTAACTCAAAGTGTTCATAAGTGGGAAGAAAACAAGTCAAATCTCTAGTCGCTGGAAGTACTTTCAGCTATCCTAAAAATATTATCTAGTATCTTATTAATACTCTGTCATGCAGATATGATCGAGTTAACTTACCTTGCAGAAATAATGAAAATCTGTCATATATTGGCTTCTGCTTCAAGTTATTCTCTGATGCCAACAATGCGTCTCTTTTTAAAGATTATAATTCTTTATTTTCTATATTGGTTCAGCACAAAGTTTATAACAAACTATGGAATCCTGCTACAATTACCAAACACTGCATAATGTCTGTCTAATTATACAGAACTAATGTGCAACCGCTCTGTATTAATAATAAAGCGATTAACCTAAAATACCAAATCGGTGTGAGTTTCTTGACTATTCTCTCATTACCACAGCCTGTTCTCAGTTTTGAACAATTGTACACTGTACTTTATAAATGTTATCCCCAGATGAAGTTTATTTTTACATCAATCACAATAGCCTTAACACTCATCACCTTCAATTTTCTCACCTTTCCCCTTTGCCAGATGTGTATGTGTGTGTATGTGAAAGGTGATATCTGCAATAGGAGTTCATTATAAATCAGATGAATTTATGGACAATTACAAATGCTAAGATACATAATATTATATTATCATAGCCCTCTGAATTTACTTTGCTTCCTTTTTTAATATCAATAGATCTTGTAAGAGACACTTCCATTATGTCTGACACTTCTGATGCTATGGTGTCAATGGAAGTATGTGTGAAAACCATTACCTTGTCAATTCCATGATGTCAATGGCAATTTGATGTCAATGAAAATGTATAAGGTTCTTCCATTATCATTGTAACAGCTTCTCTAGTCTTTTCAATGTATCAAGAGACGCTAGTCTGTAAGAAAGACTAACTGCCTGAAATTGCTGCCTGCGTTTCGTGAAATTAAAGCTATGATATTGTATTACTTTCTGCTTACAGCTTAGCATTAACAAAAATATATAGGAACACCAATAAATAAAATAATAAGCAGTTATTTGGTGGCTAAGAATGTAAATAGCTCACAGTTTTGAATTTTTAGAATTCAAATAACTGTTGCACATAACTGGGAAAATTCTTATTTACAAATGGAAGCAATGAAGAGATCTTTAGTTGTAGACAATATATTATGTTGAACATACACTATAAAACACAAAAGCAGGAAGGTCACTGGAAGCAATTACTTTACCAAATATTATGCCCACCAAAAGCAGCAATGTTCCTGTTGTGATACTGAACTGTCTCATACAGTGATTTCCTAGGAAGAGAATAATCTTGATGTATCGCTAATCTTAGGTAAATAACACTTAGATCCTTATGTAATAAAGTAAGTATGGATTGCATTATGCAATTCACACAGTTCATGTTTCTTTCCCATATGTATAGTTGTTTTAACAAGGCCCACTTGCTTTGTTTATGACCCTTTAAGCATTAATTTTGGCCCAATTTACTTTGGCAAATATCAAGTATTTTATAAAGTACTCAAATGTATACTTTTGCCATGCAAAATACTCTGTGTGTGTGTGTGTGTGTCCGTCTATCTGTTTTGCTCTCTCTCAAATATAGTGGCAACATTTGCTTTAAGTTCTTATCATTGGAGATGATAGAATTTGAGCATATGCTTATAAAATATTAGGAAGTTGATCACTTTTAGTAGTTTGCTCATTAGTTCTTTGACATAGAATTTTTAGAATGAGAAGAAATTTTTAAAAATGTAGAAATACATATAATATGTGTGTGTGCATATATGTGTGTGTGTGCATACTTTCAGCTTCAAAGACCTAACATTGTGAAAGTATATAAAATAAGTTTATAGGTAGATTATAAACATTCCAATAGATATGCTTTCATTTTTTAAAATTATACATCCTGAAGTATTGAGAAACTACCGAAGAGAATTATGTTATTTGAGTTATCTTAAAATAAACATAGGATTTTTTGGTGGAGAATGTGTGAAATGTCATTCCTGAATTGCATGGATGAATTGAATTGATAAATAAAAAATGTTATCAATATACATGTATATGTATTTGTGTGTCTGTGTATATAATCACATAACCATGTTTTAACTTGATTCATAGCCCATAAAACATACATCTCACTTTTAATTTGAGGCTTAAATATATTATATTATCTAAACCTAAACTTACCACTTTCCCCTAATCCTTTGATGGTTATTATTCTGGCATTTCAGTGTTTGCACAAAGGACAGAAAGTAATTAAAACTTTCAGACTTTAGAAGAATTCAGGTACTACTTGTGAACAATTCTGATGAAAATTTGAAAAGAGGAAGTTGAACTCATTGAATAGAGAAAATTTTAAAAAATTATCTGTGTATTTCAATTAATTGTGCACCTATCCTGACTCCCTATTTATGGAATAATCAAATTTTAAAGCAGATTCTATGTCTGTGTGTGTGTGTGTGTGTGTGTGTGTGCGCGTGCGCACGGGTGCACATATGCGTGTGTGTAAGCATATTGAAGATTATGAAAACTTTTTAAAATGCTATTTCGATTACATAATAAAACAAGATGCCATTAAAAACAAAATCATCAAGCTCAATAGCCCATTTCAAAGGTGGAATCCCTGTCAGTTAATTCGGATGGATGTATAATGTACTTCTTCATTTTCACCCATATGCACGGTTAGGAAGTAGGAAGAGAGGGGCTGAAGGGACAGAGAGGATGAACATATGAGTGCATCTCTCTCTTTCTCATCTCTTTCTATATCTATCCATCTATCTATCATCTATCTATCCATTATCAGATTCAACTGGGAGCTTATTAGAAATGCAGAATCTAATGTATAGATGGCGTACATGTGAGAGAGCTCATGTGCTATAGATATCTCTACCTATCAAGAGATGGAGGGAGAAACTTTTAAAAAACAAGAGAGTAGAGAGGAGAACAAGAAGCTGTTGTTAACTGGAGGAAGCAAAATTAAATATTAGATGGGAAGGTCTGTTCTCAACCATGACATCTGGTATCTCTCTGGCTGGAGAAGACCACCTTAGAAAACATGCTCTCTTTATCACAATGCTCTATTTTCGCATTTGTAAATGTGAATAGAAAAAGCTTCACTAAGGAAGATGTTCTCTAAATTTATTTAACAATCTTCCATTTCTGAATCAGGTACATCCTTACACAGCTGAATCTCATGTAGGCAGCATATCTTCACACCCCAAATCTAAGACCTTGTAGGAAATTCAGACAATATTTTCAATAGTAACATTGAAGAGAAACCAGACATGCTCACCTCAACATATGAATCAAACTGTGCAGGGGTGGGAGTTAAAAATATCCCCAAAGCCTGGCTTGATTTTCCTTGGGAGGGGAGGTTGTCATTCGTTCCCTAGCACGAATAGTCTGGGTAAAGCTGGGAAACTTTTCTTGCATTAACTCATTGTCTGTTTTCCTAATCTCTGTTTTGTTGTTATCAAAAGGCAGAGATACTGAAAGACAACACATTCTAAACTAAATGCTGGCTTCCCCAGCTAAGCCAAGTGTTATTCCCCAGGTCAAGGACTGTCTGAATCAATAGCACACCATTCTATATAGTCAAATTTAAATGGTGAGTCAGTTCACATAATCCAAATTCATGTCAGCTGCAAAGGAACTACTTAAAAGTACCTTGCTGTCATCTATTTCTTAAAACTGATTAGCAGCAAATTACTGGAGACCATTCTATCAATGCATCAATATATCTTGATGCACTAGTGATTTGGGAGGGAGTTGTTCTTCTTCATATTTAGCTGCTTATCAGGTACTTTTTGATCCATATGTATTTATTTTCAAGCACCATTTAGAAAATATTAACTAGAGTTGCTGCATCCACAGAAATTTTAAGCCACTTATTTTGTTTCCAATTAACAAATGTATTTCAAAGGCGGTGAAAGCTGATTAAAAAAAATCTGCCAGCCACTTTATAATACAAAATAATTTATCTCAAATGAAATTTGAAATTAAAAAATAGACTGTTTGCCAAGCATATAATAGTTAATACAGCCTTGGTTTTCTTTTTAAAAAGCATTCATTAAATCTTTGATGTATTCTACACAAACTAAATTCCAACTTAAGAATAATTTATATAATGTTGAGTAATTCCATTGAGCTTAGTGTATCAAATTACTATCCCAACATTTATCAGAAACTTATGTGTTACAGGGGTATTTGATGTTATTTTATGTAGACTTGATAAACATTCTATGAAGTAGATATCATTATATTATTATATCCATTTTATGGATGAGAAGACTGACATGAAATTGAATAAATTGTCCTAAAATTTCCTGGCTATGAAGAGCTATGATTGGAATGCACATCCAGTTCAGTGTAATTACACAGCCAGTGTATGTTCAACAATTCCATTCTTTCTCAGAATTAGAAAACTGTGGAATCAAAGAAATTCTCCTTTGATCGTATTTTTGTATTCTGTGTAAATCTGATTCATTCTGGATTGAAGATTTTTTTTTAACTATTAATATAAGCAGGAGAATGAAAATGTGGGAATCTTGGAGAAGTGGGAAAGGTAGCAAAGAAGGTCAGATAGTGGCATTAGTGGGGTTATATTTAGGGGTATAGATGATAGTCTAAGTCCTTGTTTGAATAGCAAGTGTGGTCTAGGAGTCAGTAGCATCAAATTCAACTGGGAGTTTATTAGAAATGCAGAATCTCATCCCTGCTTCAGACCTACCCAATTAGAATCTGCATTTTCGCCAGATCACCAGGTGATTAATGGGCGCATTAAATTTTGAGAGCACTAGTTTAGGTGACTGATTTACTGAATAGAAGCTAAGTTGGTATTTTTACTTACTTTGGAGAGCTTGAGTTGACCTGCGGTGCTGTCTGTAAACCTGGGGCTCAGTACTCTAATGAAGAAGGAGACTGCTAGGAGGGGTTGCCATGGGATTTAGAGCGGCTAAGGCACCAGCAATCTTTCCAGCCAGACTCAGGGGAAATCACATCAAAATAGTAGAGACTTGGCAAGCTGCCAACATTATCACAATAGCTTCTTTATCTTTCTTTTTCTCTTTCTGTCTAGACCTGTGTCTCATGCCCATATATGCTTTCGCTTCAGCTCCAGTCTGGGCATGAAGGGAACACAGTTGGATGATGTCAAAAGAGCGAATGCACAATGATAAAATAACAGGCAAGAGAAATTTTTAAAATACGCAACCTTGGCGAAGTAGTGAACAAGTGTTTCATAAAGGAAGAGAGAGAGAGATGGAAGGATAGAGTGAGTGAGAGAGAACATGCATGGGTAAAAATTTAAGAGAATTACCAAGACCTCTGAGAATTAATGTCTGTTTGGAATCTAAATTTAATACCTAATTTTGTCACTCAAGCCATGAGGTTACTTTTTACCTGAGTAGATAATTTTTATACCATCAAGAGAAGGAAAAGACTTGGCTTGGGTAAATCTTTACTAGTAAAAGATTTCTAATATATTAATAATTTTTATTGAATTAAAAGGGTGTGACATTAAATTATAACCTTAACTGTCATAATAATATGGCATAATAGCATAATTATGATTAAATTATTATCACTATTACATCTGTCACGGATGAATCTCCTAGATAGATGAAAAAATCTAGCATGTTCATTATTTTACCTTCTCAGCAAGTGTCCTACGGTGGTGTCACAAATTCACATAATGTCCTTGAAAGCTGGATTTTCTGTTAGAAATTCAGAGTTACACTGAAGTATGCAAAAATCCACAGATGGCAGAGTAGAATTCCTACTGAATATACATTTGATGAGATTATGTGTCTCATTTATTCCAGCCACAAATGAAATATTTTGCACTTATGAACTGTGCCACAGTCAAACTTGTTTTGGTGGCAGTATGTGAATAATGATGAACTGGCTTGAAGACTTTAAAGCTTAGCAAAGCCTTGACCTTTTTACTCTGTAAACACAGATACTCTACTGCCCCTTGAAGCACACTGCTCTTGATGAGGTACCTCCTCTTTTCCTTTTCCCTTTTAAGTTTAGAGAATACACATTATAATCAAATACATGCCAAGGTCATCATTAATGATTTTAAAAAAGGAAAGAAAAGAAGGCTTACACATTTATGGCATATACACAGAGGAAAAATTACTTCTATATGTGTTACATTTCATTTAATCCTTAAAACAATTTTTAAACTATATATTATTATGATGATTTGGAGATGATAAATTCCAGCTGAGAACAATTAAATGATTTGCTCAATGCCACATAGCACAATGCCACTTTTTGTGATAAATCGAGGTAATACTTCACTTAGATCTTACTCAGTTTATTTTTAATATTTTATTAATTTACGAAAAATTTATTGACTACCTATTCTGTTCTAAGTATTGTACTACATACTAGTGTACAATGATGAGCAAAGAGAGACAATATTTGTCATTTCTTGAGTTTACTGTCTAATGAAAGGAGATGTGGGTGCAGGAAGTCAGTTAGATACAAACAGAAAATGGAAAACCAAGTAATTCTCTAAAGGAAAGCTCAAACCAGAGGATGCTGATGTAGACCTGGAGTGATCAATATCTCCCTTCAAAATAAGCCTCTACCTTTATGAAATAGAAGGTGAGTGTGTGTGTGAAAAGGGTGTGGGAATTGGGTGGCAGAATGTTTTTAAACCATGGGAGCAGCATAGCATGAATCAAAACCCCAGTAAAACAGGGAGCTTGACATTTTTGAATTAAAACATGATCAAGCTGGGTGTGGGCTCACGCCTGTAATCCTAGCACTTTGGGAGGCCGAGGCAGGTAGATCACTTGTGCTCAGGAGTTTGAGACCAGCCTGGCCAACATGGCAAAACTCTATCTCTGCCAAAAATACAAAAAATTAGCTGGGTGTGCTGGCGCATGCCTGTCGATTCAGTTACTTGGGAGGCTGAAGTATGAGAGTCGCTAGAACCCAGGAGATGGAGGTTGCAGTGAGCCAAGATTGTGCCACTGCACTCCAGCCTAGGCCCCAGAGCAAGACTCTGCCTAAACAAACAACAGCAATAAAATCATGGTCAGTGTGGCTGAAGCATAAAAGGTAAGGGGAAGAGTAGAGTGAGGAGGAGCGGGAAGGAGGACGAAACTTTTCGATGCATGGCCTCCCAAGTCTGTGAAAGGTCAAACGCAGTGGGAATCCCCTAAAAAGCTCCATACAGAGTTTAGGAGTTGGATAAAGATGATAAGATTTGCATTTTGAAAACTCACTGGAGCTGATGGGTAGAATGAATAGAAAGGCGGGCAGTGGTGAAGATCAAGAAAAATGAGATTTGAGACAGAGCTGGATTAGGACTTTTAGATTTCCAAAACTCTTTTTATTTTTAAAATTTCAATTAGATAAATTTTTAACTACAAATAAATTTTTAATTTTTAACTTTTTAATGTTAGCATTACCACCATATTTGTAAATAACATTTATATCATATATTTTCTTGATTTATTAATTTCTGGTATTGACTTGCTGCTATGGTTTTGTAACATTTTGTATCTTCTATTTTCTGCTCTTTTCCCATTTTAATAATATAATAATTTTGGTTGTCAGCAATTGCATTTTTACTTGATTATGACGAGGTAAACATCTCTGATGATTCACATAATGAATTACAATTATAGTTTTTATTTCATGCAACTTTTTGCTTTCTATGATAAGTAACTGTTTTTGCTTTTCATTTACTTAGATTCCTATACACCTGCTTTTATAATTTGACAAATGTTTCTATGCATATCTTTAGCTTTTTTTTTTTCCATATTCTCAGATACATCGAATGATCCAACGGTTCAATTTCCCCTTCCTCCATCCAGGAACTTCCCTGTGATAGACCACCATTTCCTCATCCCACTTGTATTGATTGCTCTCTAGGACGGCTGCGTAGATGCTGAGATGGGGTCTTCCTTTATGAAATTGCTTTCTCTTCTCTCCTCTGGGAAGTCCCTTGCCATTCTGACTTCTCCATATCATATGCACTATTTTTTCCCCTCTTTGGAAGCTTTTAGTATCTCATCTGATTGCTGGTATTTTGAAACTCTATGATTATTATATATTTTTTGAGTAAATTGCAGATGCTTTCAATGTATAAGTTCAAATTTCCCTAATACTATTTATTAATAATTCTCCCTTCTGTTCCTCTGATCTCTACATTTAGACTATTAGGTGACTGTTCCTCAGGAGCTCAACATTAAGCCTCTACTTTACTTATTTAACTAAGTCTCTCATCATCTTATCTTTTCGCTTCTATTTTTTATATGTCTTAATTTTTGTTCTTTTGTGAGAGATCCTGACTTTTAAAATTTTATCCTTCGTATTAATTTGATTACTGTGTTGCTGATTTCAGGGATCTTTTTCATTTTCTCTGATTTGCTTTGATTTATACCTCCTATTTTATTGGATATAATATCTTGTTATTTCTTTATATCTCAGAGAAAATAAGAGAGTTTTAATTAAAGTAGTATCTGTTTTCTCTGTGCCCCATCCCCCACTTCACTTTTGATTATGTTTGATTCTATATCTCAAACAAAAAGCTTTCCTCAATTATCTTCTAATCTGAAACATTCATCCCTATTACAGAGTGAGTTGCTGGTTTCATATCTGTAATGGCAACCTAGGTGATTTGGATTAACCCTTATGTTAAGAACAACCATAAAAAGGAACATTTCAAACTAATAGAAGTTTCAATTGCAAGGAATTAGAGTAATTCTTAATTTAGATTAACATAATCACACCACCTAATATATTAAAAATTTAAATAATTAAAAGAAAAATAGACTAGACAAAAATCAAAGTAAACAAAATTTATCACCGCTATAAGTAATGAGAGAAAAGGCAGACAAAAATCAGAAAGATTGAGTTTGGAAGAATATAGATTTTTAGCAAGTATACATATAGGATTTCAATAGCATGATTAAAATTGGTTATATATATCATTAAAATAGCATGATAAAATTAAATATGTGTATGTCTGTGTGTATATATATATGTGTGTGTGTGTGTGTGTGTGTGTATATGTGTGATATATATCTTCTGACAGCTACAAAATATATTTTTTTCAAGTACACAAAGAATATTTATAGAAATCAACAACATACTGGGCCATAAATATAGTCTCGGCAAAATTAAAATTATATAGACTATATAAACATAATTAAATTAAGCTAGAAATTAATAATAAGAGAACAACTGGAAAAAATTCCCCATTATTAAGAAAATGAAACAATAAAAATAGCTTTAACTGAATGATAATAAATTACATGCTAAAATGGAAAATTTATCTGAAGTCCCGATTAAATAAATGTGCACAACATTAAATTCATCAGATACCAAAGAAGAATAAGTAACACTAGTGATATAAGCATAAAATTTAAGAAGTCAGCAAAAGAACAACAAATTAAACATAAACAAGAAAAAAGGAAAAGAAGCTTACAAAAATAGAAACAAATATACAATAGAGTGTCAACAAACCCCAAAGTTAGTTTTTGCTTTGTTTTACAGATAAACAAAATTAATAAACCCCTCCAAGACTAACGAATAAAGTATTGAAAGGTGATGAAAAAAGCTAATGTCAGGAATGACAAAGGGACATCATGCCTTAATTAAAAGGTATCATAAACAACTTTATAAAAATAAAATAAAACATTAGATAATGTGGACAGATGTCTGCTTCTGGCCAAAGGGCCAGGATTTACTCTCTCACCTTAAACAGCTGGGAAACCAGACAAAATCAATGAAATGACAGTTTGCAGACATTAGAAAACAGATCATGCCAGATCATGATTTCTGAGGAAAGGAAAAACAAATTGAGCCCTGTAACAGATTACCGCCTACAAGCAGTTACCAGGTTGAAGTGCAAGGAGAGGGAATTCAAACAGCATGTGCCTGTGAATTGATATGGAAGAGATTGAATTTGAGGAGGTCAAAGTGGCTAGAATTTGTGGAGCTGAATACAGTGAGTAAGAATCTGTCCAGACAGAAACATCCAGAGAGATGCAGAGGCATTCTCTCAAGTCTCTGGCTGAGTACTGACTGGCACATTTTTGAGAGGAGACAGTATTAGGATGGGAAAGATCTGACAGGGAGGAGGAAGGAGAATCATTTCTAGAGCTCATACTGGATTGGGAATTGTTCATGTTCCCACTGCCCTGAGTGGAAAGAACTAATGAGATGCCAGAAAGGAATCTGATATTATTTAAAGAAACACAATCTAAAACTAAAAAGGTAAAATTGACAGTATTTGGGATCCTATTAAAAATTACCAGGCATCCAAGAAGCTGAAAAACATGACTCATAAGCCAGAGAAGAAACAACCAATAGAAACACACCCAGAAATTACTGATAGCGGGATTGGCAGAAAAGAACAGTAATACAGATATAAATATGTCCCTGTGTTCAAGAGGTATAAGAAAATATGAACATATTGTGGTGAGAAAGAGAAGATTTTAAAAAGACTGAAATTAAACATCTAGAATTGAAAAAATATAACAAATTAAAAATATCCTGGGTGAAATAAAAGCATATCAGACATTGAAGAAGAAGATGTAAGTAATAAGACATACTAATAGAAAATAACCAAGATGAAGTATGGAGGTTAAAAAGATTTGGAAAAAAAAATCAACAGAGCATCAGTGACCTCTGGAATAATATCAAGTGATATGACATACATTCAATTAAAATCCTGAGATGTGAGAGTAGAAGTATGAGAGAAAAAATATTTGAAAAAATAATGGCCCCCAAATGTTCTAAATTTAAGGAAAACCATAAACATACATAACTCGTATTTTTATTGTGGCTGTAACAGATTATCACAAATTAGTGGTTTAAGGAAACAAAAATGTATATCTTACAATTCCAGATTTCAGAATTTGACTTAATGTCTCACTGGGCTAAAATTAAGGTACAGGCTTAGCTGTGTTTCTTTCTGAAAGCTCTGGAGGAGAATTAATTTTCTTGTCTTTTCTAGATTCCAGAAGCTTCCTGCATTGCAGTGGCTTGCTGAGCCTTTCTCACATGGCATCACTCTGACACTGACTCTCGTTTCCCTCTTTAACTTACAAGGACCCTTGTGATTACATCAGGCCCACTTGAATAATCCCGAGTAGCCTCAATCAAGGTTATCTGATTAGCAGGTTCAATTGTTCGATTCTACCTGCCTCCTTAATTCCTCTCTGCTGTTATATAACATATTCACATGTACTATGGATGGAGATGGACATATTAGGGGTATAGTATTCTGCCTACAAACTATATATCCAAGAAGTTGAATGATGCCATCTAAGAATAAACATAAAGACAACTCTATCAATGTATGTTACAAAACAATTATTGAAAATAAGTGATGAAAAAATATTCAAAGCAGCTAGAGAAGAAGACACCTTATGTTCAGAAAAACAAAAATATAAATAAGAGTACACTTGTAAACACAAACTCTGAAAACCAAAAGATTATGGAAAGAATTTATGTCTAAAGACATAGAAAAATAAAAGAATAAAAGAAGACATATCCTGCAAACTCTAATCACAAAAGCTGGAGTGCCTATGTTAATATCAGACAAGGTATACTTCAGAACAAAGAATATTACCAGGGATAACTAGAGACACTTCATGAAGTTAAAGGGTTACCAATTCATCAAAAGGACATAAGGTTTTAAGTGTGTATTAGCATAATAACAGACCTTTAAAACACAAGAAGCAAAAAATGATCAAACTGAAAGAACGACCAATCAATACACACATATTGTTGGAGATTTCAACACTTTCAATAATTAATAGAATAAGTAAATGAAAGATCAATAAAGAAATAAAATAACTAAACAGTACTATTACCCAACTTGACCTAATTGACGTTTATAGACCACTTCATCAACCACAGAAAAATATGTATTCAATTGTGTTGAAAACATTCGGCAAGGCAGACCATACAATAAAACAAGTCTTAGTAATTTTAAGAGAGTTGAAATTATAGGAGGGTTGGATTTTAAAAGGGTTGGTGGCTTTTAAGACTACCTTAAAATTACAGTAGAAATAACAGAATAACGTGGAAAGTACCAATATCTAGAATTTAAACAATAATTTCCAAATAACACAGAGGTCAAAGAACAAAACACATGGAAAATTAGAAAATAGTTTGGACTCAGTGAAAGTATAAACATATCATATCAAAATTTCTGGAATATAAAGCAATGCCAAAGGGAATGTTAGCAAATTATATTCTTAGAAAAGTAGAAAGGTCTCAAATTAATAACCTAGCATTCACATTATGAAAGTAGAAAAAGAAGAGTAATTTAAATGGTTAAAGTTGGAAAATTATATAAAAATACTTAATTTTAACACTTACCATATATAAACATATACACACGCACATAGACATGTATAGGTATATATATATATTTACCAAAACTGACAGAAGAAGAAATAATGAATCTTAGTAATTTTATCATGCTTAGAGACATTAACCTTGTAATTTCAAACCTCTTCGCAAAGAAATGTCAGGCAAAGATGACTTTTCAAGTGAATTCTGCCATGTATTTTTACAATCTCTTCTGGAGAAGAGAAATGCAATGAATGTCCTCTAACTCATTCTACAATCCAAGTTTAATCCTGATTTGAAAACTTGACAAGGACATTCAAGAAATAAATAATACAGCCTAATCTCATAAGTATAGATGCAAAATAACAAACACAATTATCAAACTATATCCAGCAGTATGTATACTAAGTGGTAAAACACCACCAAATTGCATTTACTCAGGAATGAAAAGTTGTCTTAATATTTAATTGTCAGTCTATATAATTAATCACATTAACAGAAGACAGGAGAAACTTTTAACTGAATAGGTGCAGAAAAATAATTTCAAAAAATTTAATGCCTATTTATGGTAAAAGTACATTTAGGAAAGTAAGAATAGATCAATCTAGGAAATAATCTACAACTAACATCATAAGAGCAAAATGTTGACATCTTTTCAACTGAGATAATGAAGACACATAAAGTAGTAGGTGTTTACAACTTCTATTCAACATTTTAACAATGGTAGCCTGTGCAGTGAGGCGAGAGGAAAAAAAATAAGAGGACAGTAGTCTCTTTTTATCATGTTTTTACTTTTCACAGTTTCAGTTGCTCACAGCCAACTGTGGTCCAAAAATACTAAAAGGAAAATTCCAGAAATAAATGATCCATAAATTTTAAATTGTGTACCATTCTTAGTAGGGTGGTAAAAATCTCATGTTGTCCTGCTCTGTTGAGCCCTGATTAGGAATCATTTATTTGTCCTGAGTGTCCATGCTGTGTGTACCACCTGTCTGTTAGTCATTAACATCATCTGCTGCTGATATCCAACCATCAGTATCATCATGTCTCAATGATCCAGGATCACCTCAATCAGATGATCCCCTTTTTAACATAACATCAGAAGGTCAATAATAGTGTAACACTGTATCACATGCCTATGTCATTCACCTCACTTTATCTCATCAGAGAGGCATTTTGTCATCTCACACCATCACGAGAAGAGTGAATATGGTGCAATAAGGTATTTTGAGGGGGGAGAGAGAGACTACAGTCACATAACTTTTATTACAGTGTATTGTTATAATTGTTATAATTTTATTATTAGATATTGTTAATCTCATACTGTGCCTGATTTATAAATTAAACTTTATCATAGGTATGTATGTATGTATATATGTATGTATGTATGTATAGGGAAAACATAGTATATATAGGATTTAGTATTAACTGCAGTTTCAGGCACCCATTTGGGTCCTTGAAATGTATGTCCCACAGATAAGCAGGGATTACTGTATTATTAGCATCAATGAATTAGTCTAGCAAGTTTTCTGCACACAGATTCAATATCAAAAAATTATTTTCTCTACACAAGGAATAAACAATTCCAAAATGAAGCACAAAAAGATTGCATGTATAATACCCCAAACCATCCATAAAACTAATTCTAAAAGAGAAGATACACAATCATTATAGAAAAATCTATAAAATATTATTGAGAGAAATTAAAGAAGACCTAAACAAATAAAGCGATATGTAATTTTTATGCATGAGAAGACTATGTTGAAATAATTGTAGTTATTTACCATACTGATCTATAAATGCCAGGCAATCTCAAATGATATTCCATTTATTATCTATTTAACAGAAAATCTATTAATTTTAACATCTATTTGGAAATGCAAATGGTCAAAGATAGCGAAAGCATTCTTAAATAAAAGTAAAACAAGATAGAAGGATTTATTGTACTATTTATCAAAAATTTTATGAATCTATAGTAACTAAAACAATTTGATATTATTTCAAGAATATAAAACAGACTAGTGGACATAATTTTTAAGATCTAGAAACAGACTTGCACAATATTAAAATCTTGACTTACAAAAAACCAGTTCCTCTGAACAATGGTGAAAGGAAAGTATTTTCAAAAATGGTCTAGGATCAATTGGATATCCACATTTTATAAAGAGAAACTTGGCCCTTTCTTTGTAGCATACATAAAAATTATGTTCAGGTGGATTGTAGATATATATGAATGATAAAATAATAAAGCTACAAGGATAATTTCTTAATTTTGTGAGTCCAAGAATAGGATTCCACTTCAATATAATTTCTTTTTTAATAATGCTATGTATTTTATTTTATTTGCTTAATTATTCTGAGAGGTACTCACAGTCTTCCTCAGACTCTCAATAGGATCTGTTGATAAAAAAGTTCATGATTTACTATAGGTCAATACAAAAATATAGTTAAGATATTGGGGTAGGGAAAACTTTGTTAAATAAAACTCAAAAAGCAGAAATCGTTAAATGCAAACTAATTAATGGACTCTATTAAAATTAAGTACTCTTTTTTTATCAAAAGGCACCATTGGGAGAGTAAAAATGCAAGCCACAGATTGGCATGCGTAACTATTAGAAACTGTTATTTAGGATATATAACATATTCCTTTAAATTAATAAGAAAATAACATACCAATAGAAAATTGAGCAATAATTTGACCATTTTGCATAAGATCTAAACTCATTACAGCTAGTGCTCAACTTACGACCACGATTGGTTCTGACAGACTGGTCGTAACATGATTTGGTCGTAAGTTGAGTAGGCTATACGTACAGTACCGTGAAATGATGTTATAAAAATCTTTAAGTCATATTTTATCATAATTTTCTTTCATTATTGTTATATATCATAGTTTTCTTTGTTCATTTTATGCCATTTGTATCATCTCTACACCATTTTGTTTCTTATTTTTACATTCGTCAGTTTTAAGTTAAACACTGCATTACCAGTACAACTGGTTTAATATTTGCAAAACATACAAAATTACAAAATACAGGTGCATAGAAAAATACAAAATACAGGTGTAAAAAATACCAGAGGAAACATTTTCCCAATTGCAAAACATATCAAAATATATACACATGTACGAAACATTTTATTGGCCGCTGGTGCTTAGCTGCGGATCATTGATGCCGTCATCTGAGGCAGCAGTTGGGGTTACCGGAGTTGGTTTTTTCATAAACATGGTGAGCTTTGTCTGAATTGCATGTTTATTTTTTTCTTCATAAATTTCACGATACGGACGAAACACATCGTGCGCCATCCGTTCAATCCTTGCAAATCGTTCGATGTTTGGGTCCATTGCTTCAAAATGTATAAGAAGTTTATTGGGAGAGGTTTGTTGAAAAATATCCAAGACACAAACCACAAATTGCTGTACCGAGTCTGGGATAACAGTTGAAATGGTGCACGCGGAGATGGTAGTGCTGCCGGAAGCTGGTCCGCCCTGTCGTAAGCCCAGCTGGGCAACGTTTGCGCTGCCAGACGCGGAGCAGTCGTGGCTAGCGATTGTGGTCGTAAAGTCGCATAGGTCGTAAGTTGCATAGGTCGTAAGTCGATCAATACCTGTACCTATCAGGGAAATACATGTTAAAACAAAAATGAGGTACTGGTACAAACACTCAGATATTATTGATGCTAGTGTAAATTATTACAACTGGCTTTGAAAACTAGCATTGTGTATAAAGCTCAACATACACATACCTTATAACCAGCACAGGCACACCAATAGACATGTATAATAATGTTTATAATAACAATACTTGAATCATGAGGTAAGAGGGCAAATTAGAAGCAGCTGCAGTCCACAGCACTCACAGAGAGGACAGAACAGGGGAGAGTGAATTCAGCACCTTCAACTAAAATATCCAGGTTCTCGCATTGGGACTGACTAGGCACACAACTTGTCCCATGGAAACAAAGAAAAGTGGGGTTTCGTGATGTCCCACTTGGGAGCAGCACAGACAAAGGAAAATGTGGTACACATTCACCATGGAATACAATACAGCCACAAAAAGGAATGAGAGGATGTATTTTACAGGGACTCGGATAAAGTGGGAAGACATTATCGTCAGCAAACTAATGCAGGAAGAGTAAACCAAACACCACATGTTCTCATTTACAAGTGGGAGCTGAATAAAGTGAACGCATGGACACATGGCAGGGAATGACACACATTGGGCAACTGTGGGGGCTGAGGGAAGGGAGAGCATCAGGAAGAATAGCTAATGGATGCTGGGCTTAATCCAAGGTGATGGGATGATCTGTGCAGCAAACCACCATGGCGAGTGTTTTCCTATGTAACAACCTGCGCGTCCTGCATGTGTACTCCTAAACTAAAAATAAAAGTTGAAAAAGATTTTTAAAAATGCCCTGGCAAATAATTCTAATGTCCACTTAAGATACAGAAAAGGTTTAAGCAGGCTACAAGTAAATAACTGAAACAAGGGAAAGATCAAACAAGAGGAATGCAGAACATGGGATCATTTTATTTTCATATGTAATACACATATTATTGTATATAATTTATAGTTCTAGTTTTCACATGGGGAAGTATCATGAAAAATGTGTCTTCATTTTCAACCTGACAGTTTTTAGGCTTGTGTGTTTCCTAGTCAAGTGTTAATGTTTGTTCTTGTATGTACTGCCTAACAGGGTATCAAATGCTTTGTAGCTGTTTGTGCTGAAAAAAAAAAAAAAAAAAAAAAAAAAAAAAAAAAAAAAAAAAAAAGAAAGAAAGAAAACAATGCTCATCCCAAATCCAAACATCTATCAATGATCAAATGGATAGAGTGAATTAAATTTAAATGTGAATGAAGGAACTGCTACGCTGGATGAATCTCACAAATATATTGAGGGAAAGAAGCCAGACACAAAGTAATACATAATATTTAATCCCACTTACAAAAAAGTTTAAAAGTAGATAAAGATAAAGCTAATCTATAGTTTTTATAGTTAGGATAATGGTTAACTTTGAGAAGGAAGGAATGGCTCGGAAGGGGGTACCAGCAGCACTTCTGGGATCCTGGCAATGATTCATTTCTTAATTTTGTGGTAGTTACTAGGTTTCCTCATTTGGCATAATTCAGTGAACCCCACACTTATGTTTGTGTACTTTCTATATGTGCATCATAATTTAATTAAAATGTTTTAAAAAGTGCTAAGAAACTGACTGGAAACATAGTGCATAAAAATAGAGTTTGTCAATCAGTAAGCTTTACTGCAGGTGAGTATTCAGTGTGTAGTTGTTTTTAAATAGGGAAACACCAGATGTCAACAATTGAAGAACTTGTTTTAGGAGGAACTTAATGAGAATCAATTTACAATAGAACCATTTCCAAAAGCTACAGGTACATTAGACAGGTGTTGGGGGGTTCTACAATTGGCATGACATGGGAGAGTGGAGGCTTAGTAAATATAAACATTCACCTTGCCCTATGGTGAGTGAAGGGGTCAGGATTTATAAAAGAGACTCAAAAGGAAGCTAGAAAATATAGCACTATACATCAGAACTGCCCTGGAGGAATTCTGGGGAGATGTAAAGACATACATTAAAAGATGCCCAATTTAAAATACTCATGGATTATTTTTTAAAAAACATAACAATTTCTATGAAAGGTATATCAATATGGCCCTAATCTGCTCCTAATTGAGTATTCATAACAGAAAATTTTAATCAAATAGAAAAGATATATTCTAAAACTTGCTTTTACTTAAAAAATATATTTTATGTTTTTCCTACATAAATACATGCCTCAGTGATTTGATGTGGTATATAGTTTACTTTTTCTTACTTACTTTCTTTCTTTTCTTTTCTTTCTTTCTTTTTTTTTTTTCTGAGACAGAGTCATGCTCTGTTGCCCAGGCTGGAGTGCAGGGGCACGATCTCGACTCACTGCAACCTCCGTCTACTGTATTCAAGCAATTCTCCTACCTCAGCCACCTGAGTAGCTGGGATTACAGGCATGTGCCACCACATCTGGCTAATTTTTGTATTCTTGGTAGAGACAGGGTTTCACCATGTTGGCCAGGCTGGTGTCCAACTCTTGATCTTGTGATCTGCCCACCTTGGCCTCCCAAAGTTCTGGGATTACAGGCGTCAGCCACTGCGTCTGGCCCAATATATAATTTTAAATTGTATCAGAGTATTTCAATTCTTTTAAATAATCTATTAACAGATATTTCATTCATTTATTCATGTACATATTTCTTCAATCATGTAAAAACACTTCCTCAATTTAGGAATAGATCTGAGTGACTGGAAAACAGTTTGAATAACCACTGTTATTTTACACATGTATACAACTATTGTGGATAAGACAGGAATGTTAATAACGTGAAACCAAGCAATGACTTAGAATTGAGAAAAATATTGTATTCCAAAGAGGAGATATACCAGAGACTCACTCTGTGGATAACACTCTTATGGGAACTGTCTATAGTGATAAAACTTCCCCTTCTTGTGTTATGATAGGGGTGTGGGATGTAGAAGCCATCGTGGTAAGGGAAGTATATATAGCCTTTCCAATCTTCATCTTTTTACATATACTTGAGCATTCTAAGCAGCAGTTCTACAAAGGGTTGACTGCTCCCTTTCCAATAAAAAAAAGCACAAAATAAAGAAAACCCACCCAGATTAAGATACAGAATATGATCAGTAGTGCTCCATCTTCCTATGTGCTCTCTTTTTCATCTATCTCGACCCATAGAAATAATTACCTTCCTTGATTTTACATTTACTACTCTCTTGTCTTTAAAATATATTCTTATCACATGTTTTTAAACAATGTATCATTCATAATATCTTGCTTTTGAAATTTATAAAAAGGATAAGAAGTGATACATTGTATTAAGTTTCCTGTGGCTTAGTTTTTAAATAAAACTTTTTTCTAAGATTCATCTATGTTGTTACATGTTGCTATAGTTTATTATACAAAACTACATTGTATACAGATGTCACAATTTATACATTCTCCTGTTGCTGAATATTTATGTTGTTTCTATTTTCCATTTAATAGACACTACTGCTATGAATATATATATATATTTGTAAATATATATATATATATATATATATATATATATATATATATATAAATGAACATGTGAAAGAGTTTCTCTAAGATGTATTTCTAGGGCTATGGGATGGGTGGCCAGCTGTGAAATGAATGAATGGTCACAGCAGATCTGCAGGTAGGAAGGAGTATCAGTAAATACAAATATAGAACTATTTGGTGAAAATTTCAAAGACAGGGTGAATATTTTCCACTTTCTCAGAGATATTAGAGTCTGGTGATACTGGAAAGGACAAGCCGCCCAGGATGTCGGCTCACTGCAACCTCTGCCTCTCAGGTTGCATAGTAACATGGGTTGTGTTGGCAGTATGGCAGTTTCAAAAAGTTAAACATGGAATTACCATTTGATCCAAAATTTCCACTACTGGGTGTCTGCTCAGAAGAATTAAAATAAAAAAATTAAATATATATTTGTATATCAACATTCATAGTAGCATATTCGCAATAGCCAAAAGATGAAAAGTACCCAAAGGTCCATCAGTGAATGAGTGGATAAGTAGAATGTGGTATACATATAATAGAATATTATTCAGTCTTGAAAAAGAAAGGAAATTCTGTCACATGCTACAACATGGAAGAATCTCAAAGACATGCTAAGTGAAGTTGAAGTAAGACAGAAACAAAAGAACAAATGCTGTATGAATTCACTTTATGAGGTAACTAGAGTAGTTAAATTTATAGAGATGGAGAATAGAATGGTAATTGCCAGAGGCTGAAGAAACTCTGTACCAATTTAAAAAGTTGTTTTTTAATTGGTGCAGGGTTTCAGTTTGTGAAGATTTTCATTTTCTGGAGGGAGATGATGCTGATGGTTGCACAACAATGTAAATATACTTAATATTGCTGAACTATACACCAAAAACTGGGTTAAATGGTAAATTTTATTTATATTTTAGTACAACAAAAATAAGTTGCATAACACTAAAATAACTCTAACTTATAACCATATTTACAAAATCAGCAGTAACTTTAATTTTTGTTGTTCTTCTCCACTGTTCAAATGTGGTTAAGTATGTAAGTAAAATTTGTAAAAAAGTATAACCAAATATATGTGTGTATATGTCTGTGTGTGTGTACACACAACACACACACATATACACACATATATGTGTATATATATATATATATTGTCAATAGCTGCCAGAGTTCCTTATAAGAAACTGTGAATAGGATAGACAATAACATTTCTAGTTATATTTGTGTTTTGCATGAGCTTGTTTGCACACACATATAACCTAATTCAAAAACATAACCTGAAGATCAATTCGGTGAAAAAAAATAGTCAAACGTACTCTAACTTATTACTTATTGATTAGCCAGACATCCCAAGATGATGGTGCCGTGGCTAAAAAAAAATATTTCTCTATATCAGATAATACAACTTTAATCAAAGAACTTAAAGCCCACTGCTTCCTTTATAAGCATATTACAGGGTTTAATATTGCAAAGGCCAGAAATTCTTTTCCTTATGTCTATGTTAAATAGTTTTGTTTTGAATTAGGAATCCTTATTACTAAGCATTAATTTTTATAAAGTAGAATATAATTTGGGGCAGCTTTTGTCAATAGTTCACTGCCCTCTCCATCTCATTAGATAATTTCTTTGTCATGAGTTTGTGTTTGTAACACTCCCCAGTCAACCTCATCAATGAGTTTCATTAAGAACTTGTTTACTTCTCTTTCCAAATCATTAATAATGTTGTTAAATAAAAACAAACTGAACAAAGGACTTCTTGGCTGCCTATCCAACACCAAACCTGAACTGAAAATAGAACAATTTTTTATTCTTTGCTTATAGACTTATCCTTTATTCAGCCCATTTGATGGTACTTTTAAATATGGCAATTAGAATTGTTTGTTAGTTGCATTTCATGATGTTGTGAACTCCCATCTCATTTAATATAACAATTTTCCCAGAGTAGGACTCTGGCAAGTAGCAGTGCAGGAAGAGGGGAAATGCTCCATTTTAGAAGGGCAACATGTTTCAATACTATATAAATTCATTATAGTTCAGGTAGACTTTGAAGGAGTAAAGAATACACATGACTTCCTCAGACTAAATGTTGTGATGAATATAATTTGATGGCAAAATAACGGCATTGTAGAGGTAGAATTAGGGAGATGGGCAACAGTTGAGGGAGATTATCATTATTGTAAGCAGATACTTTTAGATAGAAAATTATTGGCTCTAGGTTATTGATGACCCAAAGAACTTTTGTAATTATGGAAAAGTTCTGTAATCTGCACTGTTCAATAGAAGGGACTAGATTGTTTATGATTCTCAAGCATTGTCCTGGGAGAGCTACAACTAAAGATGTGAAGTTTTAATTTTATTAAACTTCAATTCATTTAAACTGATATAGTGGTTGTGCACAGTGGCTCATACCTGCAATCCCAGCATTTTGGGAGGCCAAGGCAGAATGATCACTTTAGGTGAGGAGTTTGAGACCAGCTAGGGAAATATAGCAAGCCTCCATCTCTACCAAAAAGAAACAAACAAACAAAAAAGAAATTAGCTGGGTATGCTGGCATGCACATCTATACTCCCAGTTACTGAGGAGGCTGAGATGGGAGAATCACTTGAGCCCAAGTGGTCTAGGCTGTAGTTAGCAATGTTCACTCTGCTGTAATCTCTAAAAAAAATTATTTAAATAGCCACATATGACTAGTGGCTACCATGTTGGACAGCACAATTCTAGAGCTTTAGGGCAGCTACAATACAGGCCAAAGAGGAGAAAACAGGGACTTCGTGGTAGAGGATAGTTCTAATTTAGACCCCAGAATAAGAGCAGCCAGGTAAAGAGTTATTTAGCTTTCTTCCTCTGTGATACAACCGTAGCCGACAAATGAATTGGAAGCAAGCATTCGCTCTGCTCCCAGTGTGGTGAAGTGCAATTCCCTTCATACCAAACTCATCAGAAACTGAGTAATGGTAAATGGAGCAAAGAAAATGAGAAATTTTCTTCAAGTAATGATTAAAAATATACTGAAATCAATGATTAGTCACCATGTTTTGTATGTACCTACTAATATTTAAATTACATTTGAAAAATATATGCCTATCATACCTTTCTTCTAGAGTGCATGCATTCATTTATATTTACTGTAAAATATTACACTAATATATATTAAATTGACTGTGATTATTGCTTTTAAGGAGTGTTCATTTTTTATTACTGTTCAGATGTCTTTTATTTGTTTCCTAATAATTTAAATTAGATTCTTGTTTCCTTTCTCTTTCCCAATTCTGTTCTTAACCCTGCTGCTATGGTGCTGTGATTTCATCCACACCTCCTCAAAAATAGCAGATCCCTTAAGCTTTTTATTTATTAAGGGGGGTGCAATTAGTGTAATATGCATGAATTACAAAAGACTTTCCACCCAACTGAAAGCTTTATATAAGAGCTTGTAAAAAATTATTGCAATTGTTATATTGCAAAGTCAATTGGTTTCCACAGGGGATAATCTGAGGCCTTATATTACTCAATATTTTTATCTCTGGCTACACAATAGAGTTTACAAGGCAAATGACAATGGACAAGTTGAGTTTATATCTGGTCATTTCTGCTATCTAGAATTTGTGGCTGTGATTCTAAACATGTACATGAAAATTTTTGTATGTCCATAAACTGTCTTTTCCTTTGGATAAACAGGTAGGAATAGAATTGCTGGGTATAAGTATACACTTAAATTTATAAGAAACTACAAAACTTTTTCTAAAATTTCTGCATTACTTTTCATTACCATCAGTAATGTATGAGAGTCCCCATAGCTCTGCCTCCTCAGCAGTACTTGGTGTCGTCAGCTTTTAAGTTTAGCTAATGAGTCTATTGTGATACCTCACTGTGGATTTAATTTGCATTTTCATATGATGAATGATGTTAGCATCTTTTCATGCCATCAATATCTCTTTTGTGAAGTGCCAACATTTTAAATTGGGTGATTTGTTATCCTGTTCTCACTTTATGAGAGTTTTTATGTATTCTGACTAAAAGTTCTTTTTCAATCATGTGTTTGCAAATATTTTCTCCTAATCTGTGCTTTGCCTTTTTATTTTCTTAACAACGTCTTTTGAAGAACAGTTTTTGTTTTTATGGTTCCAATTTACCAGTTTTTTAATGAATTATGATTTTTCTGTCCTCTCTGAAATATTTTGCCTAATTTAAAGGCCTTTGACAAAATTCAACAGCCCTTTATGTTAAAAACCCTCAATAAGCTAGGGATCGATGGATTGTATCTCAAAATAATAAGAGCTATTTATGACAAACCCACAGCCAATATCATACTGAATGGGCAAAAGCTGGAAGCATTCCCTCTGAAAACTGGCACAAGACAAGAATGCCGTCTCTCACCACTCCTATTCAATATAGTATTGGAAGTTCTGGCTAGGGCCATCAGGAAGGAGAAAGAAATAAAGGGTATTCGAATAGGAGGAGAAAACATCAAATTGTCCCTGTTTGCAGATGACATGATTGTATGTTTAGAAAACCCCATTGTCTCAGCCCCAAATCTCCTTAAGCTGATAAGCAACTTCAGCAAATTCTCAGTATACAAAATCAATGTGCAAAAATTGAAAACATTCCTATACACCAATAATAGACAAAGAGCCAATTCATGAATGAACTCCCATTCACAATTGCTACGAACAGAATAAAATACCTAGGAATACAACTAACAAGGGATGTGAAGGACTTCTTCAAGGAGAGCTACAAACCACTGCTCAAGGAAGTAAGAGAGGACACAAACAGATCGAAAAACATTCCATGCTCATGGTTAGGAAGAAGCAATATTGTGAAAATGGCCATACTGCCCAAAGTAATTATAGATTCAATGCTATCCTCTTCAAGCTACCAGTAACTTTCTTCACAGAATTGGAAAAAACCACCTTAAACTTCATAGGGAACCAAATAAAAGCCTGCATAGCCAAGACAATCCTAAGCAAAAAGCAAAGCTGGAGGCATCATAGTACCTGGCTTCAAACTATATTACAAGGCTACAGTAATCAAAACAGCATGGTACTGGTACCAAAACAGAGATATAGGCCAATGGAACAGAACAGAGGCCTCAGAAAGAATGCCACACAACTACAACCATCTGATCTTTGACAAACCACAAAAACAAGCAACGGAGAAAGGATTCCCTATTTAATAAATGTGTTGGGAAAACTGGCTAGCCATGTGCAGAAAGCTGAAACTGGATCCCTTCCTTATATCTCATACAATAATTAACTCCAGATGGATTAAAGATTAACATGAGGCCTAACACCATAAAAACTCTAGAAGAAAACCTAGACAATACCATTCAGGACATAGGTATGGGCAAGGACTTCATGATTAAAACACCAACAGCAATGACAACAAAAGCCAAAATAGACAAATGGGATCTAATTAAACTTAAGAGCTTCTGCACAGCAAAAGAAACTGTCAATAGAGTGAACCAGCAACCAACAGAATGGGAAAAAAATTTTGCAAGCTATCCATCTGACAAAGGGCTAATATCCAGGATCTACAGAGAACTTTAACAAATTTACAAGAAAAAAAAACAACCCCATCAAAAAGTGGGCAAAGGATATGAACAGACAGTTTTCAAAAGAAGACATTTATGTGGCCAATAAGCATATATTAAAAAGCTCATCATCACTGGTCATTAGAGAAATGCAAATCAAAACCACATTGTGATGCCATCTCACACCAGTTTGAATGGTGATCATTAAAAAAATCAGAAGACAACAGATGCTGGAGAGGATGTGGAGAAATAGGCATGCTTTTACACTGTTGGTGGGAGTGTAAATTAATTCAACTATTTTGGAAGACAGTGTGGCAATTCCTTAAGGATCTAGAAATAGAAATATCATTTGACCCAGCAATCCCATTACTGGGTATATACTCAAAGGATTATAAGTCATTATATTATAAAGACACATGCACACATATGTTTATTGTGGCACTGTTCACAATAGCAAAGACTTGGAACCAACCCAAATGCCCATCAATGATAGACAGGATAAAGAAAATGTGGCACATATACACCATGGAATACTATGCAGCCATAAAACAGGATGTTTTCATGTCCTTTGCAGGGACATGGACGAATCTGGAAACCATCATTCTCAGCAAACTGACACAGGAACAGAAAACCAAACACCACATGTTCTCACTCATAAGTGGGTGTTACACAATGAGAACACACAGACACAGGGAGGGGAACATCACACATCAGGGCCTGGGGGATGGGGGCAAGGGGACGAATAGCAGGGAATGAGGGAATTGGGGATGGATAGCATTAGGAGAAATACCTAATGTAGATGATGGGGCAATGGATGCAGCAAACCACCACCATGGCACCTGCATACATTTGAAACGAAGCTGCATGATCTGCATATGTACTCCAGAACTTAAAGTATAATAAATGTTTTAAAAAAGAAAATAAATCTCTTCTCACAGGAAAAAAATATTAACCGAATGACTTTTATACAAATATTTTCTTTTGTGCTCTAGTTTCTTTTATAAATAAACATTTTAAAATAGTTTTACTTATATTCATGTAAAAGAATTTTCCTTTAAAACTAAAAATATGTCACTAAAAGAACATGAAAAATTTAAAACATAGTTGTCAAAAGCATAAGCTAGTTTTTTAAAGTATAGGTTTCAATTTGCTGAATAAAGACTATATAGAACTTTTATCTGAACTTTAAAATATGATTATGTTTTTGCTCAAAAAAAAAATCACAAAGATTTTCCTATGTTTTATCTTAAAAGTTTTGGGTTTTACACAAAGGTTTGTAATTCATTTTGAGTTCATTTGTAAACATGAGTACTTAAATACTTTATAAAAATATATGCTCAATTGTTCTGGCACCATTTTTGGAAAGGTCATTCTTTATACATTGAATTGCCCTGGCAACTTTAATAATCAATCTATCATATATGTCTGGGTCTATTTCTGGATTCCATTTTGTTCAGTTGTCCTATATACCAACACTTTACAGTTTTATAGTAAATCTGGAAATCGAGTAGTGTAGATTCTTCGTCTTTATTCCTTTATTTTTTCTTAAATTGCCTCCATTATACTAGGTTCTTTGCTTTTTGCACCTAAATTTTAGAATCAGCTTATTGATTTTTACAAAAAAATTCCAAAACAAAATAAAACAAAAAAAAGATCTGTTTGAGATTTTGATTTTGATTTCACTGAATCTATAGACCAAATCAGAGAGAACTGAAATCTTAAGAATACTGTTTTCTGATTGATGAACATAGTATTTACTTCATTTATTTAGGGCTTTGATTTATCTAAATCAATATTTTATGGTTTTCAGTATAACAAATTTTGTATTTATTTTGTGAGATATATCCTCAGATTATCCCATTAAATACCTAAGTTGTTAATGTTTCTGATACTATTATATTTATATTTATTGCATTAATTTTTATATAAGCATACTATCAATTTTTTTCACATATTGAATCTTATCCAGTGACATTTAGGAATTATTTGTCTTTTTTAGGAACTTATCCATTTATCATTATGTAATGTCCCTCGTCATCCCTAGTAATACAGCCTGTTGTGAAGTTTATTTCATCTGATGTTAATATTACCACTCTAGCTTTTAAAAATTGTTTACAAAAATTTTAATCCCTTTACTTTTAACTTATATTTGCCTTTATATTTAATATGAATTTCTTATAGAAAACATATAGTTGGATTTTCCTTTATTAGTCAATCCTGAAAATCTCTGCATTTTGATTAGAGTGATTAGAAATTTACACTTAGTATGATTATTGATACCACTAAATTTAAATTTACTACCTTACTAATTGCTTTTTATTAATTCCTTGGATTTTTTGTTACTTCTTTCTATCTTATTTTATTTTATTTTCTAATTTACTTTACTTTCTTTAACTATTTATTTATTTATTTATTTATTTATTTTTAAAGACAGGGTTTCACCATGTTGGTCAGGCTGGTCTTGAACTCCCGACCTCAAGTGATCCGTCTGCCTTGGCCTCCAAAGTGCTTGGATTACAGGCGTGAGCCACCGCACCTGGCCGACTCTATCTTATTTCCAATTAGACATTTAAAAAATGCTTCTATTTCCATTATCAGCTAATTACTTATATCCCTCCCACACCTTTTAGTTGTTGTTCCCTAGGGGTTAGTACGCATATTTACCTTATGAGCGACTACTTTCAAATAATAATATAGGCAGGTCGCTGTGGCCCACACTTGTAATCTCAGCACTTTAGGAAG
>NW_016107629.1:408919-426606 GCF_001604975.1 Cebus imitator
AAAAAAAAAAATCCAGACATGGTGGTGTATACCTGTAGTTCCATCTATTCAGGAGGCTAAGGCAGGAGGATACCATGAGTCTGAGATGTTGAGGTGCAGTGAGCTGTGATTATACCACTGCACTCCAGCCTGGGTGACAGAACAAGACCCTGTCTCAAAAAAAAAAAATTATATATGTATTCATTTTAAATAGTATCAGAACCTTACAATAGAATATTTCCAAATCCTCTCTCCCATCCTTTGTGATATCGTTGTCACATATTTTAATTTTATATAGAGTTTAAACTCCTTAATATTGTCATAAATTTTGCATTAAACAGTCAAATATTTTGAAGTGATTAAAAATGAGGAAAATGTGCCTTTTACATTTACCTTCATTGACATAGTTAACACCAATCTTCATTTCTTTGTGTAGATTCAGTTCTAATATGGATGACTTTCTCTGCCTAAATACTTCTGTTTAGTATTTCTTACAATGCAGTTCTACTGGCATAAATTCTTTCAGGCTTTGTTTGACTGAAAAAACAAAGTCTTTATTTTGCCTCCATTTTAAAAAGTATTTTTCCTGGGTGCAGAATTCTGGGTTCATAGTTTTTTTTTTTTTTTTTTTTTTTTTTTTTTTTTTTTTTTTTTTTTTTTTTTTTTTTTTTTTTTTTTCAGTACTTTAAAGATGTTACTACCCTGACCTCTTACTTGCATAATAGGGGTAAATATCCTTCTTGGCTTATGCTGGAATTATTACACCTGTGGTTTGATGTCTTCACTCATATTTGAGAAATTCTTGGTCATATTTCCTTCTGTCTAGGACTTGAAATTCACTTACATTGGATCATTCAGTATTGTATCACAGTTTTTGAATTCTTTCACCCATAGACACATACACACACACACACACACACGCACAATCTTTACTCTTTTCCACTTTAAGTTTAGATAATCAACCTATTTTCAAGTTTATTGAGTAATTGCTTATCTTTGTCAGATCTACTGAGGAGCCCACCAGAGGAATATATCATCTCTGATATGATGTTCATTATATTTCACTTTACTCTTTCTTATATTTTCTATTTCTATGCTGGAATTTTTTTCATCTAGTCATTCATGTTGTCCTCCTTTTCCATTAGGTTCCTTAACCTATTAATCACTGTTATTTCAGTCTCTGTATCACAATTTCAACATATGAGCCATGTCTGAGTCCTGTTCTCCTGATCGCTTTATCTATTGACAATGACAATGACCCTCTGCCACCTTGTATTTTGTGTGTCTCAAAATTTTTAATTTACTTACAGACATCATGAGTATAGCAAAAGATGAGAAGGTAAATATTAGTCTGGTACAAATTTACCTGTGGTTTTTGCCGTTACTGCAATTAATTTTGCATCAACCTAATATTTGTCCCAGGAAATATGTGTATATCTTCTTTCAGGCTTACAATTTGAAGAATCAAATCAATCAACTCCTTCCTAGTCAGGAGTTGGACTCAGTTTGGGTTATGTTCATGTTATCATTACATTCAATGCCCTGCAATCTCATAATCCTTTAGCAATGAGCTGTTAATACTATGCACTTAAAAGGTGTGCTACAGTTCTCAGTGTTTATGCTGTACCTTCATCTTTAGCCATCCTGCATGTGCCACAGAAGGGTATATACCAATCTTCATTGGTATACACACACATACATATAGACATGTGTGTGTGTGTATTTGTGTGTGTATACCAATGAAGTGTGTGGGGGTGTGTGTGTGTGTGTGTCTATGTGTATGTATATATGCTACTCCTTCTCCCCCAACAGTTAAATGCTGTTGATTGCTATTCAGTGTTGGGTTCATGGTGGAGGTGGAAGGCATCTCTTTTGCCCTACTCCATCCTCATTCTTAAAAAAGGTGCTTTGCAACTGTGCGTTGGGGGTGACACCCTCTTAACATTTCAGATCCTTCACCCACCTCCTTGGAGCCAAAATATATCTTGTGTCTGTGACTGCATATGGATAGGCAGAATTTCCCACCCTCCCTTAGAAATATCAAGCCTGTTTATATGAATATAGCAGCTCAAGCAGCTCTGGATTTTTTCTTGCATTTACCCTGAAAGAGTGTTTTGCTTCTATCCTCTGGTTATTCCAGATTGAGATGTTAGCCCAAACTTGACTTTGAACCATTTGTCAAGATTTAGGTGATTTTTTGTACCCACATTAATGGTGGTTGCCCCTTCCTTCTGTGTTCTGCCACAGGTGATACGGTTCTTGTGTTTTGTCTCTCCTTGGTGAAGTTTGCCTTTTTTTGGAATTCAGGTTTCCTGGTTGCCTTGACATGACAAATCTCTGAGAAACCAAAAAATATTTATAATTTCATAGTTTCGTGACTTTTTTCTTATTTTTAGTGGGAGCATGACTTTGTTTTCACATTTCTACGTCTTATGAGGAAGGAGATTCTACATTATTCTAAAGAACTGAGTTTTGTGTAAACATTGGTCAAAGCAGATTATATGTTTTGTTTTTGTTTTGCTGTTGACTTGTTTGAGTTCCTTAATACTCTGTATATTAACTCCTTGTCAGATTCATAGCCTGTAAATACTATCTCCCATTCTGTAGGTTTGTCTCTTTATTGATTGCCTACTTTGTGGTACAGTAGCTTTTCATTTAATATAATCCTATTTGTCTATTTTTACTTTTGTTCACTGTGTTTTTGAGGTCTTATTTTAAAAATCCTTGCCTAGTCTAAATCATGAAGGATTTCCCCTAGGTTTTCTTCTAGTAGTTTCATAGTTTTGAAGACTACATTTTAGTCTTTAATCTATTTAGAGTTTACTTTTGTACTGGGTGAAAATAGGGGTCTAAGTTCATTCTTTTGCATGTGGATATCCAGTTTTCACAGTACTATTTCTTGAAAACTGTCCTTCTCTCTATGTGTGTTTTTGGTGACCTTGCTGAAAATCGATTGGCTGTAAATGTATGGATTTCTTTCTGGGTCTCTATTATGTTCCATCAGCCTATGCATCTCTTTTAATGCCAGTATTATGCTATTTTGGTTATTATGACTTTGCACTATATTTTGAACTCAGGTAGCGTGACGCCTTCAGATTTGTTCTTTTTGCTCATGATTGCTTTGACTATTTGACATCTTTTGCATTTGCATATGAATTTAAGATAGTTCTTTTCCGTTTATGTGAAAAACATCATTAGTATTTTGATAAGGATTGTACTGAATTTGTGGATAATTTTTGGTAATATGGACATTTTAACAATATTAATTCTTCCAATCTGTAAACATGGGATATCTTTTCATTTATTTGTGTTCCCTTCAATTTATTTAATCATCTAATAGCAAAAAAAAAAAAAAAAACCCAAATAATCCAATTAAAAATGTGCAAAAAGCTTAAATAGACATTTTTCAAAAGAAGACGTGCAAATGGCTGACAGATATATGAAAAAATAGTCAACATCACTAAGCATCAGGGAAATGCAAGTCAAAACCACAGTGAGATTTCTTCTTACTCCAGTTAGAATGAGTATTATCAAAAAGACAAGAAATGCTGTCAAGGATGTGAAGAAAAGGGAACTCTCATATACTGTTGATGGGAATGTAAATTACTACAGCCATTATGCAAAATAACATGAAGTTCCTCAAAAAATTAAAAATAGAACTTCCATATGATCCAGCAATCCCATGTATTGGGTATACATCCAAAGAAAATGAAATTAGTGTGTTGAAGAGACAGCTGCATGGCCAAATTTGTTGCAGCACTGCAGCATTATTAAAAATAGCCAAGCTATTGAATCAACATTAATGCTCATCCACAGATGAAAGGATAAAGAAACTGTAGTGTACACACACACACACACACACACACACACACTCATGTACATGCACAATAAAGTATTATTCAGCCATAACACAAAATAAAATTTGTTGATATTTGTGGCAACATGGATGAAACTAGAGGATATGATATTAAGTGAAATAAGCCACAAACAGAAGGACAAACACTGTGGACTCTAAAATAGTCAGTTTTATAAAAGTAGAAAGTAGAGCAATGATTACCAGGGCTGGGGAGGGTAGGGATGAGGACCAGGAGAGTTTGTTCAATAGGTGCAGAGTTACAGTTAGACAGGAATAATACATTCTGTTGTTCTACTACAAAGTAGGATGAATATAGCTGATGTGGTTTGGCTGTGTCTCCACCCAAATCTCATCTTGAATTTCCATGTATTGTGGGAGGGACGCATGGGAAGAAAATTGAATCATGGGAGATAGTCTTTCTTGTGCTGTTCTCATGATAGTGAATAAGTCTCATGGGATTGGATGGTTTTAAAAAGGTGAGTTTCCCTGCACAAGCCCTCTTCTCTTCTCTGCCACCATGTGAGATATGCCTTTCACCTTCCACCATGATTGTGAGACCTCCCAACCACATGAAACTGTGAGTTCATTAAACCCCTTTCTTTCGTAAATTGCCCAGTATGTCTTTATCAGCAGCATGAAAACAGCCTAATACAGTACATTGGTACCAGTAGAGTGGGGCACTGCTGAAAAGATACCTAAAAATGTGGAAACAACTTTGGAACTAGGTAACAGAGGTTGGAATAGTTTGGAGGGCTCAGAAGAAGACAGGAAAATGTGGGGAAGTTTGGAACTTCCTAGAGACTTGTTGAATGTCTTTGCCCAAAATGCTGATAATGATATGAACAATAGAGGTCAGACTCCATAATCTCAGATGGAAATGAGAAACTTGTTGGGAACTGGAGCAAAGGACTCTTGTTTTGCTTAACAAAGAGACTGGTGGCATTTTGTCCCTTCCCCAGAGATTTGTGAAACTTTGAATTTGAGAGAGAAGATTTAGCGTATTTGGCAGAAGAAATTTCTAAGAAACAAAGCATTCGAGATGTGATTTGGTTGTTGTTAAAGACATTCAATTTTATAAGGGAAGCATAATATGAAAGTTGAGAACATTTGCAGCCAGTCAATGCAATAGAAAAGAAAATTCCATTTCCTGAGAAGAAATTCAAGGTGGCTGCAGAAATTTGCAAATTTTCCAGCAGGCAGGAGTTTGCTTCTGGGGCAGGGCCCTCATGGATAACCCCTGCTAGGGCAGTACAGAAGGGAAATGTAGGGTCAGAGCCCCCACACAAAGTCCCCACTAAGGAATCACCTAGTGGAGTTGTGAGAAGAGGGCCACCATCCTCCAGACCCCAGAATGGTAGATCCACTGACAGCTTGCACCGATGCAGAAAACCCACAGACACTCAGTGCAAACCCATGAAAGCACCTGGAGGGAAGCTGTACCCTGCAAAGCCACACAGGTGGAGCTGCCCAAGACAATGGGAACCCATCTTTTGTATCAGCATGACCTGGATGTGAGATATGGAGTCAAAGAAGATCATTTTGGAGCTATAAGATTTGACTGCCCTGCTGGATTTTGGACTCACATTAGGCATATAACCCATTTGTTTTGACCAATGTCTCCCATTTGGAATGGGTGTATTTACCCAATTTCTATACCCCCATTGTATCTGGGAAGTAACGAACTTGCTTTTGCTTTTACAGGCTCACAGGCAGAAGAGACTTGCCTTGTCTCAGATGAGACTTTGGATGGTGGACTTTTGAGTTAATGCTGAAATGATTTAAGACTTTAGGGGATTGTTGGGAAGGCATGATTTGTTATGAAATGTGAGGACATGCGATTTGGGAGGGGCCGGGGGTGAAATGATATGGTTTGGCTGTGTCTCTACCCAGATCTCATCTTGAATTCCCATGTGTTGTAGGTGGGACCTGGTAGGAGGTAAATGAAACATGAGGGAAAATCTTTCCCATACTGTTCTCTTGATAGTGAATAAGTCTCATGAGATCTGATGGCTTTAAAAGGGGCAGTTTCCCTGCACAAGCTCTCTTCTCTTGTCCGCCACCATGTGACATGTGCCTTTAATCCTCTGCAATGAGGGTGAGGCCTCCACAGCCACATGAAACTGTTAGTCCATTAAATCTCTTTTGTTTGTAAATTGTCCAGTCTCAGGTGTGCCTTATCAACAGCATGAAAACAGACGAATACAATAGCAAATAACAATGCAGTGTATATTCAAGACAGCTAGAAGATGTTCAGTGTGGTCACCACAAAGAAATTATAAAAGTTTAAAATAACACATGTGTAATTACTCTGATTTGGTCATTATACAATTTACACACACATTGAAACATCGCACTCCACCCCATAAATATGTATAATTATTGTGTGTCAATATAAACAGAAATTAATTAAAATAAAATTGATCAAGGTGCATAAGAGTTAAAGGGGATCTTGTGAAAATAGTTACAACTGTAATGTAGATAATAACAATAATATTAATAAAGAAGGTGAACATATCATAACCATCTATTTCTATATTTTTTAAAGTTTTATTCTTTATCTATAAATAAAAATTTAATTAGCTAATATGTTTCTATTTTCATTTCATGCAGGGGACCTTAGTCATAACTAGGTGTGTAACTCAGTCTCTGATAGATTAAAGTTTTTTGAAGGAAATGATGACTCAGTGACATCAAATTCTTGACCTTTCACTTTCCCAGGGTGGTATCTTTTTATGCATATATAGCATCATGGAAGAGGGTTTTCTGAGTCATGACCATGCTCTGGTGTTTTCTGTGATTGCGGTGTACTTTGCTTCAATGGATTATTATCACCATATGCTAACAGGTGTGCTGAGGTTCACAGTTCTGCCATGGCCTTCAGCTATCAGGTCTAAGTAAACTGATTCTTCCTCTTTATCTGTATGCAGTTCTGCCAGTCTTCTTTTAGTATTATCATGCTTCCCTACCATTCTTTGAAGGAAACTGGGGTATGTCTCAGGTTCAGCTATTGCTACTCTGTTGATCTGACATCGCAAGGGAAGTGGGGCTTTAATAAAGTAATTGGTATATCCCCCATGGCTATTACATAGAAAGAAAAGCATATGTTCTCTCTGTTCTCTCATCACAAGACTAACTTAAAATCTCTATTTCCCTCTCTCTATCTCATGGTAACCAAGGATAAAAAAGATAGAGCTAGGGACCCTCAAAGGAGATCGCCTATGTTTTATATAATTGCTCTCCTCTACAAATTCACTTCTTTTTTCATGTATCTTGTTGACTGCTTTTTTTCTGGAAAGAAAATTATCTTCTACATTATCATGCATTCTTTGTGTGTGTGTGTGTGTGTGTGTGTGTGTGTGTGTGTGTGCAATTTTATGGTTTGTCTCTGATATTTTAGGTTAAACTTGGAATTCAAAATAGCTCAAGTCCATTGTTCTCAAGACTATGTTTAAACAGCATCCAGAAGCTCAATAGATTTAATCGTTTAGACTACGTCTACTTTCTCTCTGAGAAGATTGTTATTCGTAAGAAACTGTTTAAATAAAGTGAGTGAAAATCTATAACAGCACAGGGAATGAAGTTAGAGAAAGATTTTATTTAACCTCCCAAATATTGAGTATTAATCTTACTAAAAATTTCTAAGCATCCAACACTATACCTTGTGTTTTATAGAAATTATTTTACTTATTTCTAAAAAAAACCTAACGATGCAATTTATATTATTTTAGAAACAGAGTTAAATAGCTTATTAAGGGAGAACTACATCAAGTCTTTCATTTTGTAGATAAGAACACTGAGATTTGGAATGTGAGATTATTTAAATAAGAATATGCTGCTTGTCAGTGAAAAACTAGGACTAGAAGCTAAGATTCCAGATGCTTTCTCTGCTTTATATTAATCAGATAGTTAGGTGTCACATATATCCACTTTAGTTTGAATGAAGTTATTAGCCTCTTTGGAGACAGGCCTCCAATTCAGGGTGATTTTCACAACCTAGTAATGTGATCCCTGAAAGAAATAAGCATGGTATTTGTACAAAAACAGACACATAGATAATTGGAACAGACTAGAGAACCCAGAAATAAAACCACACACTTACAAACATCTGATCTTAGACAAACTAAACAAAAATAAGCAATGGGGAATAGACTTCCTATTCAATAAATGTTGCTGGGATAACTGGCTATCAATATGCAGAAGAATGAAATCAGACCCCTAACTATCACCATATATAGAAATTAACTCAAGATGGATTAGAGACTTAAATGTAAGACATAAAACTATAAAACTCATAGAATAAAACTGGGAAACACACTTTTTTTAAAATTGTACTCTAGGTTCTGGGGTACATGTGCAGATTACGCAGGATTGTTGCATAGCTACATACATGGCAAGGTGATTTGCTGCCTTCATCCCCTCATCAACTATATCTGGTATTTCTCCTCCTCATTATCCCTCCTCACCCTCCCGACACCCCACTGACCCTCCCTTAGCCCCTCAACTGACTGCAGTGTGTGATGCTCCCCTCCCTTTGTCCATGTGTTCTAATTGTTCACCACCGGCCTGTGAGTGCTAACATGCGATGTTTGGTTTTCTGTTCTTGTGTCAGTTTGCTGAGAATGATGGTTTCCAGATACATCCATGTCCCTATGAAGGACACAAACTCATCGTTTTTATTGCTGCATAGTATTCCATGGTGTATATGTGCCACATTTTCTTTATCCAGTCTATTGTTGATGGACATTTGGCTTGGTTCCAGGTCTTTGCTATTGTAAACAGTGTCCCAATGAACATACGTGTGCATATGTCTTTATAACAGAACAATTTATAAATCTTTAGGTATATACCCAGTAATGGGATTGCTGGATCAAATGGAATTTCTATTTCTAGGTCCTTGGAATCGTCACACTGTCTTTCACAATGGTTGAACTAATTTACACTCCTATCAACAGTGTAAAAGTGTTCCTGTTTCTCCACATCCTCTCCAGCGTCTGTTGTCTCCAGATTTTTTAATGATTGCCATTCTAACTGGCATGAGATGGTATCTCAATGTGGTTTTGATTTGCATTTCTCTAATGACCAGTGTTGATGAGCATTTTTTCATATGTTTCTTGGCCTCATAGATGTCTTCTTTTGAAAAGTTTCTGTTCATATCCTTTGCCCACTTTTAAATGGGTTTATTTTTTTCTTATAAATCTGTTTTAGTTCTTCATAGATTCTGAATATTAGCCCTTTGTCAGATGGGTAGACTGCAAAAATTTTTCCCATTCCATTGGTTGACGGTTCGCTCTAATGATTGTGTCTTTTGCTGTAGAGAAGCTCTGGAGTTTAATTAAATCCCATTTGTCTATTTTGGCTTTTGTTGCCATTGCTTTTGGTGTTTTAGCCATGAAGTCCTTGCTTATGCCTATGTCCTGAATGGTTTTGCCTAGGTTTTCTTCTGGGGTTTTTATGGTGTTAGGTCTTATGTTTAGATTGTTAATCCATCTGGAGTTAATTTTAGTGTGAGGTGTCAGTACACTTTTTGATATCAGCCTTGGCAAATAATTTATGGCTAAGTCCTCAAAAGCAATTGTATCAAAAACAAAAATTATCAATAGAGGTTTTGCACAGTAAGAGAAACTATCAAAGGAGTAAACAGACAACCTACTTCACAAACTATGCATCCATAAAGGTCTAATATCCAGAATCTATAAAGATCTTAAAGCAATAATCAAAAAAGAACTATATTAAATCTCGGTAGCTGAAAAGGCAAGGCCCCTTTTACCCTATACTTTATCAGGACTCTCCCCATTATTCTTTGAATTTTATCCATGCATATAAATTTGATATGTTTGTCTAGTTTTCTTAAAAACTCTATTTGAATTGTGATTAAAAGTTATTTAAAGCTGTGGAAAATATTTAAAGTCAGGGAAAACCTGACATCTTAAAATATTGAATTATCCTATTTACAAAGATGGTATCTCATTTTTTAGGTATTCTGAAATGGCTTTCATAATTTTATGTATTTTTTTCTGGATAGACTGTACACAACTTTTACTATTTTTTCATTTACATTTCTTGCTATTGCTTATAATAAATATTACAATTTAAAAATTGTATTTTCAAAATGTATGCTTTGCATATTTGTATATGTTGATTATATATCTAGAAAACTTATTAAATTTCTCAACTTATTTCTGGATAGATGTTCCATATGCCCTCGAAAAGACTGTTTTGGGTATTTCCAGTATTTGGTGGAGTGTTCTGTAAAATGAGTTAGATCATGTTGTGTCTACTTGTTCTATCAGTTGTTGAGAGAATGGTAATAAAATCTCTGACTTTAGCTATAGATTTCTTAATCCTTGCAGCTGCATCAGTTTATACTTCAGGTATCATGAAGTTTTGTTATTAAGTGTATGTATTGGTCCATTTTCACACTGCTATAAAGAACTGCCTAAGTCTGGGTAATTCATAAAGAAAAAAGGTTTAATTGGCTCAAAGTTCCATATGGCTGGGGAGGCCTCAGAAAACTTAAAATTATGGAGGAAGAGAAAGAGGCATGTCTTACTTGGTGGTAGGCAAGAGAGAGAATGTGTGTAGGAGGAAATATCAAACACTTATAAATCTATCAGATCTCTTGAGAATTCACTTACTATCATGAGAACCGCATGGAGGAAACCACCCCCATGACCTAACCACCTGCCACCAGGACCTTCTCTCAACACATTGGGATTATGGGAATTACAATTTGAGGTGAGATTTGGGTGGGGAAACAGAACTAAACCATATCAGTGTATAAAATTTTAGAATTATTACATTCTCTTAATTAATTGACCTCATCTTCATTATTAAATTATTCATTCTATTCCTGATAATCTGTTGTTGTGGACCCTATTTTGTCTAATGTTAGTACAGTTATTACAACTTTCTTTAGATTAGTGTTGACAAAGTATATCTTTTTCATTCTTTGACTTTTAATCAATTTCTTTATACTTAAAATGGGTTTCTTGTAGGCAACATAAATTTGAATCTTAAAAAGTACAATTTAACAATATTTTACATTTTTGGGCTATTTAGACCATTTATATTTAATATATTTATTAGTATGGTTGGGTATAAATCTGGCATCTTTCCATTTGTTTTCTATCTGTCACATTTGTTCTTTGTTCTTTTTTTCTCCTTTTCAGACTTCTTTTGAATTTAGCACTTTTTACCCTTTTATTATTCCATTTTAGCTCCTATGTTTGCTTATTTACTCAATTTTTTATTGGTTTTTGTAAAATGTATATAGTGTACAACTTTATACAATTTGTCTTCAAGTAATATTATATGAAATCATATTTTGTAACAGAACTTTGCAATAATATAGTTTTATTTCTTCACTTTAATTTTTCAGGCTGTGATGTCAGGTAGTTTTACTTTTACATATATTATAAACCCCACAGTTTATTATTTTTGTCGAACATTTAATTATATTTTATGGGGATTTAAAATTCAAATTTAAAAAATCTGCCCACTTATTTACCATTTTAGGTACTCCATAATCCTTTCTGTGGATTCATATTTATGACTGGTATCATTTTCTTCCTGCTTGCAGGATATTTCTTAACATTATTTATAGTATAGCTTTATTGGTGATGAATTATTTTGACTTTGTATATCTACAAATGTTTTTATTTAACCTTAATATTTGAAAGATATTTTTGTAAGATGACAGTATCTTTTTTCTTTCATCACTTTAAAGGTGTTCACCCACAGTCTTTTGGTTTGGCTTTGTCTCCAACAAGAAATCTGCTGTCATTCCTGCTAAGCATTCTTCTGTCACAAGAAACATTCTTTGTACTTGTTAAAGATGAGTACACATATAAAGAATAAGACACTATGCATGGGCATCAGAAAACTCAATATACAAAATAAACATATGTGCAAAAACTTAATATATAATATCAAACATGGACTATCAACCACAGATTAAAACAGTAAATTATTTGATTAATAATGAAAAGAAAACCAAGTTTGAAAATTATAGCAGGAAACTGAAATTGTATAGACTAAATTAACAAATTTGAAAAAAAAAAAAGGAATTCCGGGAATAAAAATACAATAATCAAAATTAAAAACTCAGTGGACAATTTTAACAGCAGCATAGATACAGCCAAAGAGAGCATTGGTTAAATGGATGATAGGAAGAAATTATGAAATATGCATCTGGGGAGACAAAATGATGGAAAATAGAAAAGTGTGGAAGAATTTTCTTTTTTTCCAATAAAGTAAAATTGTGAAATATTTCCAGGGATATTGACATGATCTCCAGGGAGCACTGATAGTGCTCTGTCTTCTGGGGTGCATGTAGCACATTGGTAGGTTCAGTGGCCTATTTACCAGATAGACAATATTCCAAGGAAACTCATGAACAACATTGGATATGATGCCAGGTTGTACCAAAGTTGTAACCCAAGTATACAGAAAGAATTTGCAGTAAATACCCTGACAAAAATAACCCTAATATAGCATCAGATTGTAAGAAAGGCTTGCTCTGGGCACACTTGACCACAATGGTGAAATGGGAGCCAGGAGTTTGCAAAAATACCTGAAGTGTTTTTATAAGTTGATATTTTATGAAAAGTAGAGATGTTCATCCACTTTAACTGAGAGTGGATGAACCCAGACCACAGAGTAAAAACTACACGACAATTTATATTACATGACAATTTATAAATAATTTCAAAACAATATTTTGGTATTAACTTCCACTTTTACATTAGAAAATGATAAAACCTTTAGCCAGATGTAGCTAAGGGAATTTTTTCTGTTCTGATTCTAACTAGGTTTCTCTTCATTCAGAGTGGTGCCTAAATTCTATGCATGTCAAAGACCTCTTTGCTCTTATGGTTGTTTCCTTATACTGAAATTTTGTTAATAATATTTATTTATTTAATCAAACAATTATTTCTGGATCTGTTATGATAGTCCACATGTTGTTTTCTAATTGTCATCTGTACAGTCTCTAAGCCCCTCATATTAACCTGTATTGTAAAGATCAAGAATGGAAAATACATTGAGATAGTTTATGGAATAAGTCTACCATTATCTAATCTATATAAAGTGAATCTTTTAATAATTTGATTGCCATCAAATGGATTCTGAGTATTTCCTAGATTAAAACTCTTTGAAGGCAGGGATCATATTAAGCTCATTATTTTGCATTGCTAATACCAAGTTTAGCGTAATACATAGAAGAGGTACTCAGCATTGAATAAGCAAGAATGAATAAATGACAAAATGTTTTATGAACTTTAAAATGTATAATTATCATGCTTATATATGCTATTTTTTCCTATATGTACATAAGAAGGAGGCTTATTCAGTGTTTCCAAAAGGTATTTTGTTATTAATGTGTCCTATAAAAATACTTAGATATTAAAATTTATACTACATATGGACATGTGTGGTTACAGGTTTTGTAGGGAGCTGTGTCACTTACATATGTCTCGCTGTCTTTTATGTAGTAAGAGCCATGACATTAAGAAATCTCATCTCTATTTTCGTAGCTTAAAACATAGATATGATGTGGATGATGTCAACTTCATTAACTGCTGCTTTTCAAACCTAAGTAATTTTTTTCTTGTGTTAAGTTCAAAAAGAGTTTCAACAAAATAGAAAAATACTGATTTAAGTTTACTTTTTAATTTAAATTGAAACTAATCTAAACCAGATTTCTGTTTGGGGTTTGATTCAACTGCCAGCTCAAGGATAAATACTAAATTTAGTCAGTAATTTTGAATGGAATTTCAGATAGAAAGCAATTTCAAAGTATTTGTCTGAGGGTTTTTTTGTATAAATGTTTTTTCCTTATTTCTTTTTTTCAGTAAGCATAGGTGAAAATTCTTTATAATCTCCAACGTTCCCTGGATATTTCAATGAATTTTCTTCTACTTAGAATATGTATTGATTTCTTTAGAACACAATTTTCAGCTTTTGTGTGAGTGATAAAGGAGATTCAACATTACATTTTATAAATGATTTTTGAAGGCTGGTCGAAAGATCATATATCGAAGATATGTTCTTGCACTATGATCTGGAAAAAACTGAATATAACCCTTTGTAGATGTTCTTCTTTACAAAGTACTTTCTCTGAGATTTCTAAAAAATATTTTATAGAAATAAAATAAAATGGCAATCTGCATTGATGAACAATTTCTATAGTTCTCAAATAGATTGCTCCTGATATATTTTTAAGAACCTTTGTTGCCTATTCTGTGACTGCATTATTTTATTTTAATTTAGTACTATCATGTGAATAATAAGCAGTCAAGGCTAAAAATTTCCTGCTTTGCAATTCTCTGAATGTTAATAATTATACAATTAGCAATTCACAACAAACAGGTCTCAGTCACAGTGAATCATTTCTGCCACATTCACCACAATTTTAAGATCATGAGTAAATTTCAAGCTACTGTTGTTGTTTTAGAAATTCTCTTCTGTGAACAAAACTCCTCCCTAAATCCATTCAGGTCTAAAAGAATGCATAGATCACTGAGGATGTAAACAAAAACAAAAATTACCTTATTTTAAAGAATACATTTCTATCCTCTAAGTGAGTTAAGCCTGTCATGTTGTTTTAATGCAGATAATTTGGCAATCTATAATGTATAAAATAATCGTGCCTTAAAAGTTCAGTGGCACATACCATTTTTGGTAGACAATTCCATACGGCCAGGAATGCCGAATGGCCAAAATGTTAAACAGCTGGGACACATGTTCTTCTCTTGCTTGCATCTGGGTAACCCATACTGGTCCTAAGCAGCATAGCAACTGTCATTAGGTCTTGAAAAAGTTGTTATCTGGCCGGGCACAGTGGCGGTGGCTCATGACTGTAATCCCAGCACTTTGGGAGGCCGAGGTAGGCAGATCACCTGAGGTCTTGAGGTCAAAATCAGCCTGACCAACATGGTGTAACTCCATCTCTACTAAAAATTCAAAATTATATGGGTGTGGTGTTGCATGCCTGTAATCCTAGCTACTCTGGAGGTTGAGGCAGGAGAATCACTTGAACCCGGGAAGCAGAAGTTGCAGTGAGCTGAGATCACACCACTGCACTCCAGCCTGGGCCACAAGAGCGAAACTAAGTCTCAAAAAAAGTAAAGTTGTTATCCACTCTAGGCTTAGCTAATGCCCTGTTTTCTCCCCATCCCAAATCACATAGGAAGTTATATTTATGCCTTCTTCGCCACTTACCTATTACATTTATAAATCTTGATTTTTCCTTTTCTTTTGAGTCTTGAGCTCTTTGAGACCTGCCTGTGTATTTTCAGCACCCAACAAAACTCCAGGTATAAACACACAATAAATAATGTTGAATAAATAAACTGATATAACTGAACATAGCTATAAATATTTCTTCCATTAATTCATTATCATTCATTGCACACATATTTGAGAGCCTACTACATGCCAAAAGGATATTGTGCTACATAGTGACAGCAACACAAAGGGCTGGTTTTGTTAACTCAGTGATATGTCAATTTTCAAAGAATAAATATTTCTACCTTTTGATCTTTTCCGTTCAGTATAATGCCCACTATATCCTCTAACATGCATACCTAAGTCTAAATTTTTTAAATGGGCAGAGTGCACCTAATTTCGTTGCAGTTATTTAAACAGAGCTTTAGTATCAATTAAAAGTTGTAATGCAGTACTTCTCTCCCTGACCTCTCAGTCCATCGATACTGTCTGTATTCATCGGCAGATCTTTCTAAGTACCCACCATGGGTTAGACTCTCAGTGTATTTGGTGATTAGGAAGAGCAGAGAAAGGCATATAGTTTGTCATTACTGGCCTTATGAGAGTTACAGTCTAGTGGGAGGGGCAAGTGTTTTCCAAATCACTATTTAATGACTATTGTGATTAATATTACAAAGAAGAATAAAATGCTATGAGAACATAAAATATGAGTGAATTTAGGAGAAAGGTGGAGTCTTTGTGCTGTTTCCTGTACCTAGAAAGCTCTTCCCACTATCATTTCTCTAGTCTAATTTTCAGATCTCACTCTAACAGCTACTTTTCAGAGACCTCCTTAACCTGTTCTCCCACCATAGCTCGAGCTCATCTAAATTAGATCTTTATTTTTTTATCTCACAGCATTCCGTTGTGTCCCTTCAAACCAGTTATCATATTTGTTATATGTAAATTTATGTAATTATTCATTGTATTTTCTGTTGAGTCTTAAGCTCCATGAAAGTGAGAGCTGCATTTCTTTTGTTCACATACTCGAGGTTTAACACAGTGCCTGGATTTATCATGTGTTCAATAAATACAAATGGCATAAATGAATGGAGGAAGAAATGAATCAGTGAATGTATAAATGAATGAACTGATATTTAAGCTAGATTCTGAGCAACAATGAGTTGGAAGCAGCCACATAGAGAATAGAATGCCTTCCAGACAGATGAAACAGCATGCTCGAAAGTGCCTAAAATGCCAGAGAGATATAGGTTCATTTTTGAAGCAATTTCTGAATATCAGAAGGCAAGGAGTAAACAGAAAAGGGGCACAATATGTGGCTGGAGGCGTTGGAACAGCTCATATCTTCCAGAGCTTTTACACCCTGTTAATATGTTCAAATTATATTTACTATTATGTATAATGTTTGTGTGTGTGCATGTGTATACTCAATTGATACTGAATTACTACACTATATTTCAGGCCCCCAGATAAGGAAAACTTGATATTTTTGGACCCACAAACTGTCAAGATGAATATTTATTAATTCTGTTATTTGAAACACTGTTTTAAAATCACATCACTATTGGAGATTACAGAGTAGGCAAACTCAGTTAGCACAGAAGAAACAATGGTGCACAGCACATTCAAATTCAGTCAGACCCTCCACGTGCCTGAAGAGCCTGTTGGGAAACAGCTGTATAATGAGAGCTGGCTGCTCCCTGCCTTTCTTCAAGTTTGCTCGAGAACTATGGCTTAGTGTTTGTGTGTATGTGTGTTTTCTCCTATGATTATCCAAAATCAGGAATGCAGTTAACAAATAGTAATGATATACTGGAAATAAAATTTTCCACCTAACGCTTCACCTAACTAGTTAGTCTCTTTTTCAGAAGGCATAAACACACACACAGTCACACACATTGTCTATACAATTACTTTCAAAGACAAATGAGATTTGAGATTACATTGCATTGTGTCTAGACCCTGATGTTCAAAGTCAGAAAATTATACTTTAGAGTGTAAGTGACTCAGTACATTTAGAGTTTGGCCTTAGGCAGGAATGTGCTACATGTATACCTTCGGCTGCAACTGTGAATGAATAAATGAAGAAAGGTGATATAAACACAAGGATTGGCATTTCGGGTTTTCCTTTTCTTAAAGTCAGCTTATGAGTTCTCATAGGTCATTTTGTTAAGGCGTAAACTTTGTGTTTTCTCCATTTTGAATCTGTAAGAGAACAAGGAGCTTTTTATTTGATGAACTCTTGCAAAGAAGCAAACCCCTGGACATCTAAAGGGTCTCTCGTACATTAGATACAGTCAGACAGAGGTTTGTGCTTCCAGTGACCTCGCTACCACACTCTAGCTTCCTGGAGCGATGCTGGAGTGTGTTCCTTTCTGGGTTGGAGTCTTTTGCATGACAGGCTCTGAACACATTCATCGAATATGTTAAAGAACTCAGATCCGGATAGAGAGAAGATGGCCGTTTAGGAACAGCTCACGTTTGCAGCTCCCAGTGAAAGCGCAGAGGGTGAGTGGACGCCGTGTTTTTATTGCCCACAGACTAGGAAATTCCCGGGCAGAGGTGCTCCACGGTCACAAGCGCGGCTGTTTCGGCCAGCGCGGCTGTGCCGGCCAGCGCCGGCCAG
>NW_016107629.1:432320-455158 GCF_001604975.1 Cebus imitator
AAAAAAAAAAAAAAAAAAAAAAAAAAAAAAAGAACTCAGATCCTTCCTGGGCATGACCTTATTTATTGTAAATACTCTCAAGGGAGGGTATTAGTTGTTCCCAGTCCCTGGAATACTCCTAATTTGTGGTATAATGCTAGCTGATGCCAGTTAGCATTTATTAAAGACTTATTTTTTTCCATTAGTTTTCATATATTAAATCATTTATTTATTACAACAAACCTAGAAGGTAAACACAGATGAGGTTCACGGCGTTTATCCAAAGTCACATAACTATGAATCATAAATCTGAAATTTGGACACAAGCAGTCTGACTTCCTCTATGTTAATGTCTAGGCCGTGTTGCTGCTGATGTGGCATGATGCGGCTTTTTATATGACACATTGATGAACAGTTTTTATTTTAATAGTGTTTATTTAATTACATTAGAAATATGCAGTTTGCACATCAACATCAAAGTCATGATTTCATGGATATTGCTCAGGATAGAGCTAAGCCAAAAAGGTGATTCCGTTTAAATTTATTATATAAAATCTTAAATAAAAAACTAGTAATACATAGATATGACTAAAATATGTGGCAAAGTAACGGCTAAAATTGTGTAACATATCCCTAATATACTAGAGTACAGACAGAATCTGTTTGATTTGCAGGAGGGTATACCACACCACAAAGTCGATGCTTTTCTACAGTTTAGGGTGCTGTTACTTAGACATGCCATAGTTATTACGCTTCATGCTCTGTTATTCCTCAACAATATGGCAACTACAGAGGCAGGCAGGTGTATGCTTTACTGAATGCCAGAAAGGTAAAAAGATTTTTCAGATTTTTCAAATTAGACATAGCTTTCAAATTTTCCAGGAGAATATTATTTACTGTTAAGTGTTAATGTTTTCAGTAATCTACTGCTATTTAATTAACAACTTACAAATTACAATATTGATTGTGATGACTAAATACTCCTTGGAGGCAGGGCTTGTAGCTACAAATCTGTACTCCACACCTAGTAGGGTGCCTGTTGGATTGAACTGGATACATGAATTTCTTTCTAATATCTGCAGGGCAGAGAATTATTTGTTTCTAACCCATACACCCCCTCACTGCAAAAGATATTAGACAGCCTCAAATCCCTATTTCTCCGTATTTGCTATTTTCTTCGAAGCTTCTGGAAACCAGCAACTTATCAAGCACTCCTAAATCAAGGCAATAGTTTGCCTAAGCATAGAGCTAAAGGCAACTAGTAATAAAATAATATTTTTTTCTATCCTGCTATCGTCGTTACATAGGGAATAAATTAAAGGATAGAAGAGCTATAAAAATGTAGATTTTCGTACTTATCAAAAGACAGTGATGATCTTCAGGGCTGAAAGAATAAAGTTGTAATTTGATTCTGCAATATTTCCTATCTGAAAAAGACCCGCAGCTGTACTACCTGCTCTTGTTTAGCCAACACTTGTTCCCATCCTACTTTTAAAGCTTTTCCTCAAATCACCTCCTTTATGAAGTTTACGCATGGAATAAGACGAGTGACTTGGATCAAGCTATAAGAGGGGTTCCTGTAATCTCCTTCCAAAAATTCCAAATGATGGTCACAGAGTCAGAAATTTATTTATTAGAGATTTATTTCTCCACATTAAGTAATTGTGTTTTCAGAAATTCCCTGTCAAAATAATAATGCAAGTAATACAAGCAACACTATAATTGGCTGCTAAGATCTTGATGTTTCTCTTGGACAGCTAGCAACTAGTGTTAAGTCAATAAGGAAACTGTGTAAATTCTTTAAAAAAAAATCTTTTTCCCTTTACAAAGCAAGACAGGTTTCTTCTAGATAACTTGGGAAATACTACTAAACAAAGGAAAATTATCCAAAATTCCATCATTCCTGGTAATCTTACATTATATTTGATATACATCCTTCTAAACTTAAATATACATTTATGCATTTATTATTCCATATTTTCTCGAATATTCTGAATATCTTAATAGTCTTCTACAGCATATTATATTATGCTTTTCCTTGAATGTACTATTTTATAATCAATCTCCCCTTTTTGAAAATTAATTTGAGTCCATATTTTTGATATTGTAAACAGCATTGCATTGAAATTTTTAAATAATTAACTCTGAGTTTTTATGATCCTTAGAATAAATTGGAATGAATTATGAGGTAATGTTTGAAAAGTTGATGCCTAGGGGGTATATCAGTCTGAGTGGAGGAAGGACCATTGGTGGCGACATATGACATGATGTCAATGACAAACTGCCTCTTTGGCAATTTCACCAAGGAATCCCTCATCCTGTATTGAGCAGTGTGCACAGTTAAAGTATGTGTGCTCTGCTCTACAGAGCTTTCCTTTAGTCCTCTTTTGGCATTCCACAGGGACTTCTTTACTCCTTCCTATTGGACTGTAAGCAACTTAATGGCCAGAGGATGTTAATACCAAATAAAGACAATATTTTCAGAGAAGAAATGACTTATCAAATATTTAACTCAGAGAGTTATCTTTGCTAGAATTCTCAATGAGAAGCTTTTCTTTAAGCTGAGGTTGCTTTATTCTAACAAATCAGAATGATTTTTGTCTGCTATTCACCCTCCCCTTGGCACAGTGTTAACTTTTAATAATCATTACTATTTTAAAAGGAAGGCTAATGTGTTGTAATGGAAATACACACGGAGAAATAAGTAATGTGACTTACATTTGTTAAAAGTGCTTTTACTGCAGTAAATATTTTCATGAAGACGTCATGGAGGTGTATAATATTTCTGTAAAACATAATATAAAATTGCCAAGAAACCTAAATTACTGAATCTGCAAGTAGCTTTTTCCTATACAGGAACACTAACTCAATAGACACCTGTAGCCATGGTGCTAACCTGTTCCGTGAAACTGAATAAATAAAATGCTCTGTGCACAATGGGTTTTCAGATATTTGAAGAGTTCATCATGGCTACACTGATGGGACAGTTTCAACTCAAGCTCTATGAAATTCCTGAGGGAAGAGAGAATCTTAAAGGATTCTAAGACATTGCCTAAAAACTTGCAAATGTATGCCAACCTGTTGGCATTGTCTATCTTTATTTTTGAGAGGAAGGAATACTGGGAAGCAATGTGTTTGCAGCATAGTCCCAAGGTACAGGCTTAGTTCAATAATTCAAATCTGTGAACGAAAAGCAGAGCTCTTTCTTGGTACATTAATTATACTTTCACTAGACTTTAAATTGGAGGAGTTATGTAGACTTCTCTCCTTAATTCAACAATTTTCTGAGAGGTCACTGAGTGCTTTGTCTTTCTTAGAGTATTTTTGAGGGAAAAAAATGTGTTTTAATAAGTAAAATTATTTCTCAAGAGCTTGAGGACTTGACACTGATAGACCAGAGCTGAAGATGCTCAGCTCTGCCAGAACCTTTTGCATTAGTTCATATCCTCAGGAGTTTTGGACTGTCAGTGCTGAAGGGTTTGAAATTGGGAAATATATTACTCAAGTTTGCCCATTAAAATATTGGAGGAAAAAAGTACTGAAGTTGCAGCCAGCGTGACATGTAGTATATGACACTGGAAAAATGCTGTGAATTTCAGGGGTTGTCTGAGCATAGAATCATGTGATGTGACAAGTGCAGGCAATGCTTTTTTTTTTTTTTTTGTGAACAGCTGATTTAACAGGAAGAGAAAACTCCATGGAAAAGCATCAGTGCATAAACTGCACCTTCCCTAAACTCAATGCTATTAATTCTTTGATTCTAAGAGTCAAATTTTGTCAGAAAAATGAAATACACTCTGACGTTCTCTGCCAAATGGATAGACACCAAAAAAAATGACATTAAATGATATTTATGTTCAGACCAACTTACTAAAGCAAGGCTATGAAGAATTACTATCGGCATAGGACTTTCCCATTTAAAGTTCAACAAACTTTATTGTTGCAATCACATATTTTGCTATTTTGACTATTTACCATCACTTATATTGAACAAACCATCATTTATATTGAAAAAATCATTCTAACATATTATCCTATCTGATATGATAAATAGGTGGGGAAAATTTAAACTTTCAGAGAAGACGATGATGATAGTAGTGATTTCACTTCATACGAATGGATGTAGAATTGGCAAGAATAATAATCCTGTCAAAGCAAATACATGTATTGAGTAGTTTCAGTGATTTTTTAATGCACTCAATAGATAAAAGAACTTTATAGTGATACAAAGCATAACACTTATTTCCAGGAAACTTGAAGTGTTTCCTGAACACTTCAAGCTCAGTTACTTGCTCAGTTTTTCCCTAAGTATCAGAAAATAGAAAAGAGCTACTCCTTGCCTTTCTTGTATTGTCTTTTAATATCCAGTTGCCTCTGGGCTTTGTGGGAAAATCACTAACAGACTGACACCCACCCAGAAGCCTGTACTCCTGCGTGTGTGTTAACATTTCTTTAAATATCTCCTAAAAGACAAAGCAAAAAGTGACACAAGAGATTCTGAGAACATGCTATTCCATCCCTCTGAGCATTCCCCAAGGACATTCTCTTGCTCCTCTTTCACTTGTGGTCAAGATAAATCTCTCTTCCTTCTAGGATATCCCTAATAGAATGCCCTTGTTGAATTAACAATTTCTTATGTTTGCATTGACATTTATAAAGAATTTTTGCATACGTTTTCTCATTTGATCTCAGATGATGAATTAAACAGGTAGACCAGATAATAATACTCCAACCCAGTACCCACGTCTTCTGATTCTCAGGGCAGGTGTCCCATCTCACCTCCAAACTCGAGGTTAGAAAATAGAGAAGATTGCTTGAAATGTCATGGTAGTGCTTCATGGTGATACTCACCAGAGAGCGTAATTCAAATTATCTGCTAGCCAGCTTCTGTCAAAAGTCTGACTGAGAAGGTGAGAGAATAAGTTTCTGGAGATAATTTGGCAGTATGTGACAAAAGATTTAAAAATGCTCCAACACTTCAACACAGAAATTCAATTTTTTATAATTTATCAGAAATGTCTGCAAATATATATGTATGATGATGGTTTATTATTTATGGGAAATTTAAAACCTAAATATCTAAATTTCAAAAATTGGTTACAATACTTTGATATATGTTTACAGTGCAACGTGAAACTGAAATGTTAAATTGTGTTTATAATGCTATTCATTAAGAATAGTGTTCCTGATACATCCATAAATGAAATATTACACAATAAAACAGTGTTTACGGTATCATTATATTTTTGGGAAAAAATACATTTTATGCATGAAAAATTATTGGCTGAAAACATGCAACAATGTGTAAACAGTTTTCTGGGTAGTAGAATTAGCGGTGGTTTATTTCACTTTTTGCTTCGTGTGTGTGTGTGTGTGTGTGTGTGTGTGTGTGTGTGTTCCCACTGGACATGTATTACCTCTTTAATTAAGGTTAAAATGTCTATGCAAAAGGAAAGCCTGGCTGAGAGAACAGTTGCCTGTGGAAGATAGCATAAAAAATATGTTCAGCCTTTCCTTTAATCATTCTAAGTTCTAAACTTATGTCAAAATAAAGAACATAAAGACTACATAAAAAATGCTAGTTTAGCCACTCTAACCATCACCTCCCATTTACAGTTTATTTTGTACAATTTATTTGAAGTTGTTATTTGTTATGTTCTTCAAAGTCCTTTTTATATATTTGCAAATGATAAATTATTTTTCGAATATAGTAATGGAAAAGAATTTGTCTTTCAGATTTGTAATGTTTGCATCTACGTTCTAGAAGATAAGGGGAAATTTCATAAACCTGTTTGATTCTCTCTTCCCATCAATATATATAAAAAATTAAAATAAGTCATAATAAATCTATAATTCTTGTGGTTAGCATATTTTATGTCTCCCCTTCCTGTTGTTTTTGTTTTTAAAAAAATTTAATTTGGATAATATTATTAGATATATACTTTTTATTATAATCCTTCCTGTTTTTTAAAAAAGTTATACATTATGAAATAAATAATATCCCCAGGGACCATTCTTCTTACTGTACATCTGAAAAATTTAGAAACAATGCCTAATTACATGGCTTTCATGGTACAGTGGAAATTTTAGAGGATAGGATCAAAACCTTGATTTAAGGTCATAGGACACTACATGCTACCTTTGTGACAATGGACAAGTCACAATCTCTCTGGACCTGTGATGTTATCTAAAAATTTTTATGTAATACCTGGGAGTGAAAGAGACCATTGTCTTGCCTCTAAGAGCTATTCCTAATCTCCTTTGTCCTTGTTCTGTCTCCCACCAGAGGGAGTGTAAAAGGCCAACTTATTACCTTCCCAGTCTTTTTAGTTGCTAGGTGTGGCCATGTGACTCACACATATCCCTTGATAAGATTTTTGGGAAAGGTTTTTGGGAAAGATTATTTTTCTCCCAGATAAATAAGTAAATTCTGTTTTTTTCACTCTTTTGCCAGCACTTGTCCCAACTACATGCTTCTGGCTTTGTTTTGCCTATAGCTGTGAAAAATAATTTTCAAACACAAGATGACAAACTGAAGAATGAAAAGTCAACATGTTATCAAATGATGGAAGGGAACGGTGGAAGAAGCCTGAGATCTTGATGATGTCACTGAACCCTCCATGAAAGGCCAGCCACCATGCTGTTATTAACTGAACCCAAGTGTATTATTAAGTTCAAGGAATAAACCCGTATCTGATTAAATAACTGCCATCTATGTTTTCCGCTACCTGCAGTTGAGTCATCCTGATGCTCAATATCATAGAATTATTCTGAAAGTTAAATAAAATAATGCATGCACAACTGCTTTATATTTAAAGAGGCAACACAGAGTGATGGAAAAGACATTGGGCTTGAACTCTGACTAATTTAGGTTGGAATCCAACAAGTCACCTTATTAGATTTTCTTCATAGAAAAATGTAAACAATCTCTCTGTGTGTCAGTTGTGTCATATCTAAAATAAAAATAATTAGCATCTTGGAGGATTGTTATAAAGGGTAAAGGAGCTAAGATTTGGGAAAGCTTGTGGCATGGGGCTTGATACATCTTGCTCAATAAATGTGAATTAGAGAGAAAAATTAGCAAGTAGCAGTGATGTGTGGTCTACCCCAAGCGAAGGCACTTCCTTTTTCTGAGTCAGATTACACTGCCCCTGAACCTTTACAACACTATGCAAAGTTTAGAACACTAGGAGATACTTCAAGATGTCCTATTAATAAAAGTAGTAGAAGGATAGTTTTTTCTAATTCTATGAAGAATGTTAATGGTAGTTTAATGGGACTAGCATTGAATCTGTAAATTACTTTGGAAAGTATGGCCAATTTCACAATATTGATCTTCCTATCCATGAACATGGAATGTTTTTCCATTTGTTTGTGTACTCTATGATTTCTTTAAGGAGTGGGTTGTAGTTCTCGTTGAAAAGGTCCTTTACTTCCCTTGTTAGCTGTATTCCTAGGTATCCTATTTTTTTTTTTTTTTCAGCAATTTCGAATGGGAGTTCATTCATGATTCGTCTCTCTGCTCACCTGTTCTTGATGCATAGGAATGCTAGTGATTTTTGCACATTGATTTTGTATCCTGAGGCTTTGCTGAAGTTGCTTATCAGCTTAAGAAGCTTTAGAGCTGAGAAAATGGGGTTTTCTAGATATACAATCAAGTCATTTGCAAACAAAGATAATTTGACTTCCTCTCTTTTTATTTGGATACCATTTATTTCTTCCTCTTGCCTGATTGCTCTGGTCAGAACTTCCAAAACTATGTTAAATAGGAGTGGTTAAAGAGAGCATCCTTGTCTTCTACCAGTTTAAGAGTCATATGGAATCAAAAATGAGCCCGAATAGCCAAGACAATCCTAAGCCAAAAGAACATACCTGGAGACATGTTCTATCTAATCTTTGACACACCTGACAAAAACAGGCAATGAGGAAAGGACTCCCTACTTAATAAATGGTGCTGGGAGAATTGGATAGCCATATGCAGAAAATAGAAACTGGATCCTTTCCTTACACCTTATACAAAAATTAACTCAAGAGGGATTGAAGACTTAAACATTAATGTAGTTTGGCTCTGTGTCCCCACCCAAATCTCACCTTGAATTGCAGTCCCCAAAATCCCCATGTGTCAAGGGCAGGACAGGGTGGAGGTAGTTGAATCATGGGGGTGGTTTTCCCCATGCTGTTCTCATGATAGTGAGTGAGTTCTCATAAGATCTGATGGTTTTGTAAGAGGCTATTTTCCCTTTGCTCAGCACTTCTCCTTACTGTCACCTTGTGAAGAAACTGCCTTGCTTCCCCTTCACCTTCCACCATGATTTTAAGTTTGCTGAGGCCTTCCCAGCCATGCTGAACTGTGAGTCAATTAAAACTCTTTCCTTTCTATTAATAAATACCCAATCTCAGCAATTCTTTACAGCAATATGAAAACAGACTAATACAAATTTAAAAGCCCAAACTATAAAAACCCTAGAAGAAAATCCAGTCAATATCATTCATGACACAGGCACAGGCAAAGATTTCAGGACATAAAATGCAAAAGCAATTGCAATGAAAGCAAAAATTGACAAATGGAATCTAATTAAAATAAAGAGCTTTTGCACAGCAAAAGAAACTATCATCAGAGTGAGCAAACTACAGAACTGGAGAAAATTTTTGCAATCTAGCCATCTGAAAAAGGTCTAATATCCAGAGTGGACAATGAACTTAATCAAATTTATAAGAAAAACACAAATAACCTCATTAAAATGTGGGAAAAGGATACGAACAGACACTTCTCAAAAGAAGACATACATGGAGTAGCAAACAGGAAAAAAAGTTCAACATCACTGATCATTAGAAAAATGCAAATCAAAACCACAGTGAGACACCCTCTCACACCGGTGAGAACGGTGGTTGTTAAAAAGTCCAAAATAACAGATGCTGGCAATGTTGTGGAGAAAAAGGAATGCTTTTACATGGTTTGTGGGAATGTAAATTAGTTCAACCTCTGTGGAAGACAGTGTGGCAATTCCTAAGACTTAGAGGCATAAATACCATTTGACCCAGCAATCCCACTACTGGGTATATACCCAAAGGAATATAAATAATCCTATTATAAACATACATACATGTGTATGCTCACTGTAGCACTATTTACAGTAGCAAAGACAGGGACTCAACCTAAATGCCCATCAATAATCTACTGGATAAAGAAAATGTGGTACACATACACCAGAGAATACTATGCAGCCATAAAAAGGAACAAGATAATGGATGGAGCTGGAAGCTGTTATCCTCAGCAAACTAATGCAGGAACAGAAAACCAAACATTGCATGTTCTCACTTACAAGTGAGAGCTGAATGATGAGAACACATGGACACATACACGAGAATAACACCTACTGGGGCCCATTGGTGCTTGGAATAGGAGGAAGGAGAGCATCAGGAAGACTAGGTCATGGATGCTCAGCTTAATGCCTAGGTGATGGGATGATCTGTGCAGCAAACCACCATGGCTCATGATTTATCTATGTAACAAACCTGCCCATCCTGCACATGTACCCCTGAGCTTAGGAAGAAAGTTGAAGAAAATAAGTAGTAGAAAGAATTTTATTAGTTTATTAAGTGTTATATAGATCTAGGCATCATTTAAAGAACTTCACATATACTAATTTAATCCTCATGAAAGTTTATGTGGTAGGTGTTATCATTTGATTCATTATCCAGATGAGGAAAATGCAGTACAGAGAGTTAAGATATTAACCCCAGATTAAATACCTAATAAATTGAGCAGCCAGAATTCAAACTCAGGCAGTCTAGCTCCAGGGCTTGTCCTCTTAATCTCTGCCTTATGTTTTCTTCTAACGAAATTACTAACACACACTATCTGGTTGGCCATGAAGAAGTTTCGATTCAAGCTATCCCTGCTTACAGGCTTGGATTGTTTGCAAAAGAGAAAGTAGAGCTGCTTCTCATAGTTACCTTTTGGGAAAAAAAGTATATGTTGAGCCTGATATAGGTTGAATATTTGTCTTCTCAAATCTCATGTTGAAATGTAATCCCCAGTGTTGGAGGTAGGGCCTGGTGGGGGGTGTTCATGGGTTCAGATCCTGAATGACTATCATCATCCCCTTGGTGTTAAGTGAGTTTGTGTGAGATCTGGTTTTTTACAAGCGTATGGCACCTCCCACCCTCTCTCTCTCCCTCTCTCCTGCCATGTGAGATGGCTGGCTTCCTTCTTTACCTTCTGCCGTAATTGAAAGCTCTCTGAGGCTTTACCGGAAGCCAAGCAGATGCTGGCACCATGCTTCTTGTGCAGCCTGCAGAACTGTAAGCCAATTCAGTCTCTTTTCTTTATAAATAACCCAGCTTCAGGTATTCTTTTATATTTTGTATAAAAGAATATAGTATATTCTTTTATACAAAAATGGTGTAACACAGGGCCATTCCATCTATTTTAGTTTCTGGCGAGTTGAGATGACAGAAGATTCTAAATCCCCATTGGGCGTCATTACATTAGACCTGGCTGAGCAAAATTTTGAGTCGAGGCTTTCTTATTAGTCTTTTAAATAAAGGAATAAGCTGCTCCCTAAATAAAGGAGCATAAAGGGAACCAAGAGAAGACCTGGAACTTGCCTATGCTATGTATTTTTCCTGAGCATAAACTTGCAGATACCTTAATAAACAAAACTTGCTAGCATTTTGGCACACTATCCTAGGAAAATAAAAACATTTTTTAATGTTCTCTATTCCTACAAAAATGAAAATTTATTTATGGAGATATGGGTGATATGAGACTTATATTTCCATAAGGATGCCCAGAAAATACCCCAGAGTAAGCAGACTTCTTAGCCAGGCATAAATCTATGTAAGATTACAAGAGTGAGACTGAGTGTGGGCTTACTTAAAATAGATAAGGTGGTTTCACTCTCCTAGCATGTCTTCCTGTATTGTAGAAACTAAAAGCTTAAATTATATCATTCCCAGACTTTATTGCAACTAAAGTTATAGACATGAATTAGCTTCTGCCGATTAAATCCATTCACATGGTGTTGAGAACATGAACATGTGGACGGGGAGCTCTGCAGGCCACCTGAGTGTTTCAACTGGCTAGTGTGATGGTATGCGTCAGGGAAGCTGAATGGAAATGAGACAGCTAGGTCATATGCTGTCCATTCTGGGACTTTGGTGGCTTCAAAGGTTTTCCAGGATCAACCTATAGGATAATGACATCAAAGTAAACTTTACAGACAGCAAGATAAGATAGAGAGTAAGCCAGATTTATTTCTTAGTTTTCATATGAAATAAAAAAGGCTCAGATGGTTATATAGGAATGTGTAGACGGGATATGGCTGAGAGCTTGTGGTTTTTCCCTTGAAGTATACCAGGGTACCAGGTAATTCAGCTACAGAAGACCTGAGATGAGAAGTTTCAGGAAGAAGATGGATAGGGGTTATGACAGATGTTACAAAAAGTCTACAGAGTCTTCCAGAACCAAGGTGTCTAATCAAGAGGGAATATAACTGAATCCTAGTCACCTGAGAGAAAAATATGGATCACAGATATATAACCCTCAGTGTATTATAGTGTGAGAAGCCAACAGAAGTTCTGAGGTAGTGCTAATCAATTTCAGCAGGTCCATGGGAAATCTAGATTGGCTTGTCTTGAGATGAGTGAGGTTACAAAGCTTGATGCAAGTTCCTGAGCTCCCAAGCCCCATTGTTGTTCTCACCAATGCTGTACACCTCACCCATATCCCAAGAGAGCAGAGAAGGGCTCCGGAAGACTAGAAGACTGTGCATTTTAACCTAGAGCTTCCAAATACCACCTACAGGGAATACTTAAATAATTGCATCTGACAAAGTTTACCATAAGGCTAAAATTTAGATTTTCCTTTTCACCTGTTTCCCAGTAGGTGGATTATGACAATGATCAGATCAGATGAAGAGCATAAAGCTTCCACATTTTTTTCAGTGTGAGGGAAAAAAATATGAGTATCTTTCAAACTCTCCTGCATAGACTATATTTAGTTCATTCTTACTACCTGCAGCCATAATTACCTGTCCCCAATTCAAGAAATATGCAGTCCACAAAAGCGGAAATTGTTCTTAGATTGAGTGTGTTGCTTCCTTATGAGGAAAGAGTTCTGAGCAGAGAAACATGGCAATTTTTCAGCTTTCTCTGTTAAGATATAATGACATCATTTTATTATTTGTTTTAACTTTGTAGAATACTTAGAACCTCAGATTAAGCCATATATTCAAATTTATGTACAATGACAATAAGGTTAAATCTACATTGATTTTTGAATAAATTGTGACATGATTCATCAGGGTCAACGTGGATAATCGGCAGCTCATTGTATGTTCTTTGGGTGTCCCTCCTCCACCATCTCCTGCTCCCAACACCTCCATCATAATGGCTGCAGGTAAAGGATTCTTGTAAAAGGCTATCTGTGGTTCACAGATTTTCCTGGGATGGGTAAGCATTAAATGTACCCTTTGTCAGCTCACATAAGGCTCATTCATTCACTTCAGCTTCCTTCCCAGCATCCCAGATGTGCAGTATAATCCTCCTTTCCTCCTTATTAATTTGTTAAGATTTCCTATAATACACACACATATGTTCTTTTCTTAATGTAATGATTATTTTTCAGATCAAAAAAGAAAAAGTTTTTAATCTCTTGATCACCATAAAACTCACTAATCTTTTTGTTGCATAAATGTGTTTATATGTGTATCTTTGTCTTAGTTTTAGCATTTCTCCCCGTATTCATTTTAATATCTGTTAAAAAGTGACTCCTGTTTTTTTCTTTTGACTTGCAAATAGCTTTGATTACTTTTTCTTTGCATATGTTAGTGAACTCCATACGGAGATCATCATACATAGGCACCTGTACCATGTTTAGGGACATTCAGCTATTAGTCAATTAGCCTACAGTCTCATGAGTATTTATAGTACTCGTAATACGGTGAAATCATGTGTAGTTAGAGCTGGTGAGCATAAATCATCTCTTACCCTAACTTTGAAAACCACTTTCCTGATGTGGCAGGCCAGGCCTCACTAGCACAGGCCTCCATAACAAGTGTTCCAGTGCTGAGTGAGTGGTTAAGTTAGATACTGAAAGCTAAAAATTCCAGGGCCCTTATGCAAAGGCTGGAATGTAACAAAAGCTCACCAAGAGTTTTGCCTAGGGCTTTCCTTGGCCTCAAAGCATGACACAAAAACGAAGGAATTCTTAAAGGGATCTATTTGGGATTAAACAAGTTTTACTGAGGGTCTGAAGAAACTCCCCAGGCCTCCACAAACAAATTTATTGGGAGTCTGAAGGAATCCCCAAACCTCCGTGATTCAGCAGGAGACAAAATAAGGGTAATCACCCCTGGCCCCTGGCCCCATTTAGATTAAGTAAATGTACTGAGGTGCCAGAGGAAAGTCTTTAGGACTCAGACCTTGTAGGTTAAAATAAGTTAATCACATATGTCTTTAGATAAATGCACGCTTACACATGGACTTATAGTTTAGAAGGTATATAAGCTCTGGAAAACTTTGTGTTTTGAGTTGGTCTAGTGATAATTTCCAGGCCTTCTCCCTGTAACTGGGTTACAGGAATAAAACTCTTTTCCTCCCCAGTTTGTCTGCATCTCGCTATTGGGTCCCGAGAAATAGCAGCCCAATGCTCAGTTTAGTTCAGGAACACTGGGACTCTGTTTTGAAAGAGTATTGTGGAAAATCTCATCTTTTGTGGAACAGTTATTTAAAAATAATCAACCAAGTCAAAATTACTTAAGAGAAATGTGTTTTGAAGACCCACCACCCTACAGCCCTAGTAATAGTGGGATTTTGTTGACATGCTTAGAAATGTCAGAGAAAGGTTGGTACTTGTATCGTATCCTCCATGGTTGTGTTGGTCCCACCACTGCAACATGGTACAAGTCATGGGCACTCTGCATTTGCCCAATGGATTGATTGAATTCTTCATTAATTTAGTCAGTCCGTCTGCAAACAGCAATGACCTCCTGAGTTTTTTCCAGAATTCACACCAAGTCCTCTAGAACCGAATACACAACAATGAATCCTGTAGCTTTAGTTCTCAAAAAACTCTGGAGTCTAATGGTATAAGCAAACACCCTAGGGATCTCCAAATCCAGTTGTGCATATGTATAGGTCATACTAACCTATCCATTAGAAGTGAGATTTCTACTTATATTTTTATCTAAAAATGAAGATATATGTTAATTCACTGATAGTCAATGGTCACACTTCACTAAGGCACAAGTTTCCTTAAGAAGGGTGGAACTTCTATAATATGGAGAGACTTGAGGCTTGCATTCTCACCTGTTTACTCATGTTCAATTTGCTTTTGTGCCTGTAGTCAGTGAACAAATTATAAAGTGACTTGCATCATATGGATTTACACTGATGGTTTTAAGGAATCCTGAACGAAATTTAAATAATAATGAAACATTATCAAATTTGTATTCAGAACTTTCTTTAACAGTGTCACGAAGGGCATTTTGAAGTATGGGAACAAGAGGAACCATGAGAAAGCTACAGGACTCTGTTTTACTTAAGTTCCATGGCACTTAGAACAACTTACATTTATTGCATTTTGTTTTTGTTTTCTGGTTTTTGCCTGCTTTCTCTACTGAATAGCAAACTCCATGAAGGTAGGAACAAACTACTCTATGTTGTTCTCGTGTATATCCTAGCAACTAGCACAAAGTCTGGCACCAAGAAATGGTTAAATCAATATTTGCAGAATGAATAGATGAAGTGAAGAGAGAAGATATTTGAGAGATATTTAGGATATGTAAACATACGTATTGTACATGATATCTTCGAGACACTTGTCTTCAAGTGGGTAGAGCAATTGTGACCTCAGTGAGGTGTTTGAAGAAGATTAAGTAAAACCACATAGGTAAAGATCCCAGCAGAATGCAGGACACACTCATTTTTTTCACCTCACTACTATTTTCTCCAAAACACATTTCAAACAGCTCCAAATATTATGCAAGTGGAGTGATCATACAAATTTGTTGTCTAAACTGTAACTCTTTTGAGAAAATAAACTGCCAAAGTGGAAAGGACAGTGAGATTAGAATTATAATTGAGACTGGTTGGTTCAGAATAAATGGTCATCCTATGGATAAATAATAATCGATTCAAAAGAACTTCTGTTCTTCCAAATTAATAATACTGTGAGTCATTCTGTTGATTAGAAAGAAAAAGGAAAACATGTTTTTATGGGTGTACCTTGTTGAAAGTATAATCTAAACACGCCAAATAAATGTGAAACAAAGGGATCAGTGGAGTTATTAATGCTACAATAAGAATAATACTTTCACATACTTTGTTATTCATAATAATTACTACAGTTTTCTGTGTATTTCCCAATTACTTGTTTAAAGTTTTTGCTCCCACAGAGCTGGAAGCACCATGAACACAGGGAGCATGTCCATTTAGTTTACCACAGGTCCTAGTACATGGTATACAAAATAAAATATCAGTTGAGTGAACAGAAAGATTCACTATAAGGTTTTTTTCTAACAGTGGTTTTGCCACCTATTGACTTTGAGATTCTGGAAAGTTACTTCAACTAAATATTACCTGTTAGTAGGGCCTGTTTGAGTAAGTCAAATGAAAATTAAGACAGAGTTTTGCAGAATGTGTATGTTTGCACGGGGTTTTCAGAAACATACAGAAAACACACAATTGCCTCACTTGGAGATTCTGACTTGCAGCTTTGTACTAGTGACTTTTCGTGGACAATGTATTCATTAGAGATAAATTACCTCTGACTTCAGTTGGACAGAGTAGGGGGCTCCACAGTGGTAGGGATCAATAGATGGGGGTGGCCAGAGGCTTTAGTGCTGGGCCGATTTAATGGGTCTTGGAAAGAGTTGTATTAAAAGCTTTTAGGGGAAAGCTCCCTGTTGCTGCTTTTTGTGCTCTGTCTAGTACTTTAATGAATGCTGCTATAAAGAGTGTTTTATCTCTGCATTATGAGCCCAGGTTTGACTCTTCAGGCTCTCGGAAGGATTTTAGCTGTCTCGGGATAAGATTTTATGAAGGGAAGAAAAACTAATATAGAAATATGATTTTCATAATGAGTACTAATCTGAAGAAATTAACGGCAATCACTGGTATTAAATCCCCAAATCAGAAATTTTGGACTGATTAAAAATATGCACCAATCAAACAACAGAATTTCACACCAGATTTTGATAGTATACTTATTTTTGTACCAGTATTAACACTTTCGGTGAATTGTGAATTTGTTCTCCATGATATGTAAAAAAAACTTTGGGAACTTAAAACACTGGTAAAATTCTTTGTTTTCTTTAAGATCACTCACATCTTTAAAATTCCAATACTTACCCTTTACAATTACATGTGATATGTTATTGAATATTGATTCAATTTTAAAAATACGAGGGTAACATTTGTACCAAGTGTACATTAGCATAACTTGCCTGTCTTCTAGAGTGGAATGACATTCCAAAATAGCAAAGCAGAAGGCACTTCCATTACATGTATCTAAACCTTACAGTGTCATACATACAGTACACAATTTACTTTTTAAGAATTTTTCTATTTTGTCTTAGATTTTTCTCCTGGGTTTTAAAAATTATTTATATGTGGAGTTAGCACTTTAGCCGACATTTACAGCCCCTTTTGATACCTGCTCATGCTGAAGCTTAATAAGACTAGGAAAGAAAGTGTAGTATTAAATGTATTGAATCCATTGAAAATGTTCCCTGTCTCCTTTTCTATGAGCTATTTCTAAAAGCATATGATCAAGAGCCATTAGTAGGTGCAACTCAGTTAAATTCTTTGGTTGAAATGGATTATAGGGGGATGACTTCTGAAGATTTTACTGATAAATTGAAATTCTCAAACTAAGTTAAAGTATATTATTACAGTCTGCTTTTAAAAATAGCCTGTACAGGCCAGGCCCAGGGACTCATGCTTGTAATCCCAGCACTTTCGGGGGCCAAGACAAGGGGATCACCAAGAGTTCAAGACCAGCCTGGCCAACATAGTAAAACGCTGTCTATATTAAAAATTCAAAAATTAGTTGGGTATGCTGGCCTTTGCCTATAGTTCCAGCTACTTGGGAGGCTGAGGCAAAAGAATCACTTCAACCAGAAAGGCTGAGGTTGCAGTGAGCCAAAAACGCACTACCGCACTCCAGCATGGATGACAGAGGGAGACTCCGTCATAAAAAAAAAAAAAAAGTAGCCTGTACAAATGTAAACCATATAGAGTTGATGATTGTATCTCAAAATATTATTTCTTTGAAAAGATCAATTTCTGAAATATTTGCTTTTTAGACTGTTATTACGGTAGTGAATTTTAACTCACTGATTCATTTCATTTTGCTTTCTCAATTATCATTTTTCTGTAGAAAGTTGATAACATCATTTAAAAATTGGCTTACTTGCTAATGTTATTTATTCATTCACTAGGATACACATAATTCTATTTAGCATTTATTATGAGCTTTGAGACCATCAAAATGAATAAAACAATGAGTGCTTTCTGTTTTTTTATTATACTTTAAGTTCTGGGGTACATGTGCAGATCTTGCAGGATTGTTACATGGGTATACCCATGCCATGGTGGTTTGCTGCCTCCATCCCCCCATCACCTACATTAGGTATTTCTCCTAATGTTATCCCTCCCCAACATCCCCACCCCCTGCTATTGTTCCCCTAGACCGCCACTCCCCAACAGACCCCAGTGTGTTCCCCTCCGTGTCCATGTATTCTCATTGTTCAATACCCACTTAAGAGTGAGAACATGCAGTGTTTGGTTTTCGGTTCTTGTGTCAGTTTGCTGAGAATGATGGTTTCTAGATTTATCCACATCCCTGCAAAGGACATGAATTCATCCTTTTTGATGGCTGCATAATATTCCATGATGCATATATGCCACATTTTCTTTATCCAGTCTATCCTTGATGGGCATATGGGTTGGTTCCAAGTCTTTGCTATTGTGAACAGTGCCACAATAAACATACTTGTGCGTATGTCTTTATAATAGAATGATTTATAATCCTTTGAGTATATACCCAGTAATGTGATTGCTGGGTCAAATGATATTTCTATTTGTAGATCCTTGAGGAATTGCCACACTGTCTTCCACAATGGTCAGATTAATTTATACTCACACCAACAATGTAAAAGCGTTCCTATTTCTCCACATCTTCTCCAGTATCTGTTGTCTCCAGATTATTTAATGATCACCATTCTAAGTGGCGTGAGATGGTATCTCAATGTGGTTTTGATTTGCATTTCTCTAATGACCAGTGACGATGAGCATTTTTCATATGTTTCTTGGCCACATAAATGTCTTCTTTTGAAAGTGTCTGTTTATATCCTTTGCCCACTTTTTGATGGTGTTTTTTTTGTTTGTTTGTTTTGTTTTTTGTAAATCTGTTTTAGTTCTTTGTAGATTTTGGATATTAGCACTTTGTCAGATGGGTAGCTTGCAAAAATTTTTCCTATTCTATTGGTTGCCAATTCACTCTAATGATTGTTTCTTTTGCTGTGCAGAAGCTCTGACATTTAATTAGATTCCATTTGTCTATTTTGCCTTTTGTTGCCATTGCTTTTGGTGTTTTGGTCATGAAGTCCTTGCCCATGCCTGTGTCCTGAATGGTAGGTTTTCTTCTAGGGTTTTTGTGGTATTAGGTCTTATGTTTAAATCTTTAATCCATCTGGAGTTAATTTTTGTAGAAGGTGTAAGGAATGGGTCCAGTTTCAGCTTTCTGTACATGGTTATCCAGTTTCCTCAACAACATTTATTAAACAGGGAATCCTTTCCCCATTGCTTGTTTTTGTCTGGTTTTTCAAAGATCAGATGGTTGTAGTTGTGTGGGATTACTTCCATGGTCTCTGTTCTGCTCCATTGGTCTATATCTCTGTTTTGGTACCAGTACCATGCTGTTTTGATTGCTGTAGCCTTATAGCATAGTTTGATGTCAGGTAGTGTGATGCCTCCAGCTTTGTTCATTTTGCTTATGATTGTCTTGGCTATGCGGGCTCTGTTTTGGTTCCACATGAAGTTTAAGGTGGTTTTTTCAATTATATGAAGAACGTCAATGCTAGCTTGATGGGGATAGCATTGAATCTATAAATTACTTTGGGCAGTATGGCCATTTTCATGATATTGATTCTTCCTAACCACTAGCATGGAATGTTTTTTCATCTGTTTGTGTCCTCTCTTATTTTCTTGAACAGTGGTTTGTTCAAGTGGAGAACAAGTTCTCCTTGAATAGGTCCTTTGCATCCTTTTTAGTTGTATTCCTAGGTATTTTATTTTCTTTGTAGCATTTGTGATTGGGAGTTCACTCATGATTTGGTCCTTTGTCTGTTATTGGCATATAGGAATGCTTGTGATTTTTGCACATTAATTTTATATCCTGAGACTTTGCTGAAGTTGTTTATCATCTTAAGGAGATTTTGGGTTGAGATGATGGGGTCTTCTAAATATACAATCATGTCATCTGCAAATAGAGACAATTTGACTTCCTCTTTGCCTAATTGAATACCCTTCATTTATTTTTCTTGTCTGATTGCTCTGGATAGAACTTCCAATACTGTGTTGAATAGGAATGGTGAGAGAGAACAAACAATGTGTGCTTTCTGTAACTCCTTTTGTGGTAAGGGGTGAATCAGCGAAATAAAGTGAATAATATTACCAGAGACTGATGAGAAGTTTGTGTAGCTTCACAAAAGTTTACTGAAATGACTGAATATGTGCTTGATACAGTTTGAATATATGTTCTTGCCAATCTCATATTGAATCCTAATCACCACGTTGGAGCTAGGGCCTGTGGGAGGGGTTTGAGTCATGACCACTGATCCCTCATGGCTTGGCGCTGGTGTCCTGATAGTGAGTGAGTTCTTGGGAGATTTGGTAGCTTGAAAGTGTGCGGCATCTTCTCCTCTGCACTTGCTTCCTTCCACTTCGGCCATGTAACATGACTGTTCTCACTTGGACTTCTGCCATGAGTAAAACTCCCTGAGGCCTCCCCAAAAGCCAAGTAGATGTTGGTGCCAAACTTGTACAGCCTGCAGAACTGTAAGCCATTAAACTTCTTTTCTTCATAAATTACCCAGTCTCAGGTATTTCTTTTTTCTTCTTTTATTTTAACCTCTCAGGGAGGAGGATATTTCTTTATAGCAATGAAAGAACAGCCTAACACAGTGCTTTTAAAAATAGCACTTTCTATTTTTGTTTCCTGATTATAAAACTAACATATCAATTTTAAGAAACTCTCAGTTTTAGTATTTTTGTGTATACACTTCCCATCTTTTGTCCACATGAAATTATATCTATAAGTGTTTTACACATCTGAATATATACTGCTTAGTACCAGTTTTTTTGTGTGTTTTACTTAACACTCTACCATAAATATTTTCCCATGTCAATACTTATTATTTTATCCTTTTAATTTTAATAGTTACTCTGCTCAATTATTTAGATGTACCATAATTTAGTTCACCAATTCTTCCCAATTGGTTATTTAAAGATTTTTTTAAAATGCCATTCTAAATAAAGTTCCAATGAAAAATTTATGGTTAAATCTGTTTATTTCCTTAGGAAAAAACTCCCAGACCTGAAATAGTTATTTATTAACATATTCATATTTAAATTATATATATAGACAGATGTTCTTCAGAAATTGTGCATTATATAATAAGGGTGCCCTGCATCTTTACACTTTGATGAGTGAACAAGTAGCATTGAATATTTTCCATTTTTATTAGCCTTGTGTACTACTCATTAGTGATTTACAACTAATGACAGTTACCTATTTTTTATTTAATTTCAAAGGCCTCAGAGTTCTAGTTTTGTAAAATAGTTGGTTATACTAGCTTTGAAAACTTCTACCTTTATATTCATGATAAAATAATAAATAAATAATGAGAATGACTGACCTTATCAACGTGCAAGAAATAAAAACCTTATGTACCAGAAGCAGAGAGATAGTTGAGAGGCAGAACAATGATTATGCCAGTCAATACTATGGCAGGCCAAATGTGATGGTGTACAGGAGGCCACTCCACTCAACTTCTATGGACTTCCTGTGGAATCAGGCTGGTTGCAAAAGACAGCACTTAAATTAGGCTTTGCCTTGACTCTGGGTAGCACAGAACATCTCTTTTGAGAATTCAAAATCCAAGTTTGTGCTTCCAATTAATTTGGAGTTCAATTTAAGCTACTTGGGTATTAAAACACATGCACACACACCACACACACTGTGAAATAAACGTGGGAACTGGTCTCTGGTCACTGATACATCCCTTGTGTCTGATGGAATCAAATGCAAAGCTTTCAAGTAGATGTTGGTGCCAAACTTGTACAGCCTACAGAACTGTGAGCCATTAAACCTCTTTTCTTTATAAATTACCCAGTCTCAGGTATTTCTTTTTTCTTTTTTTATTTTAACCTCTCAGGGAGGAAGATATTTCTTTATAGCAATGCAAGAACAGCCTAACACAGTGCTTTTAAAAATAGCATTTTCTATTTTTGTTTTCTGATTATAAAACTAACATATCAATTTTAAGAAACTCTCAGTTTTAATATTTTTGTGTATACACTTCAAAAACCAAGATGCACAGAATTCCCATAATAACAGCATGCCTTGCAAAAGATAATATAAAAAATGACAAAACACTAAATGAAATAGTCCACTGAGAATAAGACTTAGGAAAACAAGAGAATTAACACCTGAAAAACTTAAGATCATAGAAGGATATTATTAAATGGACTGTAAAGTGAGACATTTAAAACTATTGATGTGATAAAATGTTATAGAAAACAAAAGGGAAGGAGATTGGTTTAAAAACAAAAACAAATTCAGTTTTGAAAAGGTACCAAATACACAGTCTAAATACTTAAAAAGAAACAAATCATCATTAAAATAAAAGAGTGAATGGATGATCTAAACAGCAGATTGGAGATCACTGAAGAGTGAGAGAATAAATGAGCTGAAAGAGAAATCTTTTGGGGGAAAAAACCGTAATACATTACAGAAAGACAGAGATAGGGAGTGCTTTCAACTTGGGTTAATAAGAATTCCAGGAGAAAGTAAAATAAATGGTTCCGGATTTTTGAGAATTAATAAAAGTCATATATCCCCAAGCCTAAGATATACAATTTCCAGGAATAATAATAATAACAATAATTCTAGGCATAACAACAAAGAAAAAGAGAAATTTTAACAATCAAAAAAATGCAAATTCATTACAAAGGACCAATAATTAGACTAAAAACGGATTTCCAATCTCAGCCATAGAAGCAGAAACATAGTGCAGTTATGGGTTGGTGCAAAAGTGATTGCAGTTTTTGCCATTGGAAGTGATTGCAAAACTGAAACTACTTTTGCACCAACCTAATACCTCAAAGCGCTGGAGTAGAACAAAGCTGTCCGTATAGAAGCCTAAAGCTATATCAACTGTCTTTAAAGAATGAATTCCAAATGATGTTTTTGGGAAACAGAAACGAAGTGCCACTTGCAGGACCTACTAGAATTATAAAATATATTCTTCATTAAGAAAGAAGTTGAATCCAAAACGAAGGAGTAAGAGTCAAGAGGCAATGTTGAGTGAAGAACTGACAAGAATATAGATAAATCTAAACTTGTACTGATTATAAAATCAATAATATTAATAACTAATTTGAGTGCTTAAAAACAAAGTACATCTAATTTATATACAATCATAATGAAAAATGTGAATGAGGAAGATTTGGATTTTAAAGGTGCAAAAAGGATTAACTTTAGCTATATTAAATATATACGTTAAAGATTTAAGAGTAATAACTGAAAAAACAGAAGTATTCACAACTTTCTTTTTTTTTTTTTTTTT
>NW_016107629.1:455399-473791 GCF_001604975.1 Cebus imitator
CCCCAGTGTGTAGTGCTCCCCTCCCTTTGTCCATGTGCTCTCATCGTTCAACACCCGCCTATGAGTGAGAACATGCGGTGTTTGATCTTCTGCTCCTCTGTCAGTTTGTAAAACTTGAAAAAGGGATTAGAAAAACGTCATTGATTCAATAAATTAAAGGCAAAAAATGAAAAAGAAGCACAGAAAGAGTATTGTGAATAATCACCACATTTTATGATAGGCATAAATCCAAATACCAGCAATCACATTATTATAAACTTACAAAAACTTGCTAGCTAAAACTAGGCACTGTCAGACTATGTACGTATATGCATATACCCAGGTCTACGTGATTAACAGAAGATGCAGTTTAAAAAATAATGACTGGAAAGGCTGAAATGAAAGTAAAAGAATCAGAAAAAATGTACAAGGCAAGGACCGACTAACATGAAGCAGGTGTGGTTACATAAAACAAAAATGTAAGGCAGAATTCTTTAATAGGAAAAAAGAAGTAGTCATTGAGAAATAGATTAATTCATCAGAAAGATGCAATAGTACTGAGCTTATAGACAGCTCACAATACAACCTTAAATATAGAAAATCAAAACTGACAAAATCACAAGGAGGAATTGAAATTACCAAGTTAGGAACCAACCCAAATGCCCATCAATGATAGACTGGTTAAAGAAAAGGTGGTACACATACATCATGGAATACTGTGCAGCCATAAAAAAGGATGAGTTCATGTCCTTTGCAGGGACATGGATGAACCTGGAAACCATCATTCTCAGCTAACTAACACAAGAACAGAAAACTAAACACCACATGTTCTCACTCACAAGTGGGTGTTAAACAATGAGAACACATGGACACAGGGAGGGGAACATCACACACTGGGGCCTGTCAGGGCATTGGGAGTGAGGGGAGGGATAGCATTAAAAGAAATACCTAATGTAGATGACAGGTTGATGGGTGCAGCAAACCACCGTGACACATGTATACCTATGTAACAAACCTTCACGTTCCCCACATGTACCCCAGAACTTAAAGTATAACAAAAAATAAAAATAAAAAAAATACCAAGTCAGATAATTTAACCACCTCTCTTAAATACTGATAAATAAAGCACACACAAAGAAATATCTGTACAAAACTTGTATAACAATTAAACCGAATCTAAATGGATATATGTAAACATCCTCGGAACAATTAGAGAATGTTTAGTCTATTTAAGCTTGTGGGAAATGAGGACAGAAAAATTGACCACCTTATAGGCCCAAAGCAAGAGTTTGTAAATGAGAAGAAAAAAAAGGATATCATATAGATAGTGTTCTAAGACACTAATGCAATAAGGTTGAAATTAATTGCTAAGAATTGACATAAATGCACAGAAGTAGAAACTTGTGAATTGCTGGTGAGGGTAGAAGTTTTTATAACTATTTTAGAAGACAAATTTTAGGTGTCAGTACCTAGTAAATCTGACATTATACACCACCTGTGCCACTAATTTTACTTCTGAACAGAGAGATAATTGACTAGCATTATTCATGCCAGCTCTGTAGGTAATGGCAAAAAAGTGAACATAACCTAAGTGTTCCTTGGTAGGGAAATGGGCAAACATATTTTTTAGTTCAATAAGTTACTGGGCAAAACTTCAAATGAATAAATTATATCTACATGTGTCAATATGAATAACTCCAAAATATGTGCATTATTGGAAAGAAGAAAGTTACAATGATTGTACACATTGTCTTAACATTTACATTATTGGAACAGTTTTAGATATGTATACAAACTGAGAAAAGCATAAAAACATTTATTGAAATGATGACATGCATACTAACCAGGGTAATGGCTGTCTCTGAGGAAGAGGAAGTGGTAAGGGCTGTGTGAATTGGAGTTTTACCTGAATCTCTAAGGCTTTCCACCAGCTTTCTACACTATCAACAAAGAACTCTGGAACAAATATAAGAAAACTAGTAAAATTTTTAAAAATGTGTGATGGGCCAGGCGCGGTGGCTCAAGCCTGTAATCCCAGCACTTTGGGAGGCCGAGGCGGGTGGATCACGAGGTCAAGAGATCAAGACCATCCTGGTCAACACGGTGAAACCCCGTCTCTACTAAAAATACAAAAAATTAGCTGGGCATGGTGGTGCGTGCCTGTAATCCCAGCGACTCAGGAGGCTGAGGCAGGAGAATTGCCTGAACCCAGGAGGCGGAGGTTGCGGTGAGCCGAGATCGCGCCATTGCACTCCAGCCTGGGTAACAAGAGTAAAACTCCGTCCCAAAAAAAAAAAAAAAAAATGTGTGATGAGTACATGGACTGTATTTCCTGTAAACACAGAAAATATGTTATCTATATTTCCTGTGTATTAAAAAATATGAAATACATAAAAATTTATAGCAATTAACTTAAAATATTTATTTGTAAGCATGCCATATTAAATTGTTATGTGTCAAATATATTATAAATAGTTTTCTCAACTTGCCTAATTTTGTTATTGGCACTTTTAAACATTGAGAAGTTTTAATTTTCTCATTGAGTTAAATCTGTCATTTACATTTTTATTAGTTCTGCCTTACTTTTGTATTTATGAAATTGTTTTCATCTCCAGGAATCAATAAGCCTTGCAGTTTATTTTATTCTAGTTCTTTTTTTTAACCTTCAACTTAGTACATTATCTAGAATTAATTTTGTTTTAACCTATATGCTAGGTATCTCTAAATTTGTTTTATATTGAATTTCAATAATTATTCAATATCTCCGAATCATATTTTCAATGAAACTTTCATTCTCACTGATTAGAAATGAAGTTACCTCATACACAAATTTTATATTATCTCACATGCTAGGTTTTATTTTTAAGATTTCATATTCTATGTTTCAATATCTGGTAATAGTTTTCTTCCTGTCCTCTCCTTCAGCTCCCAACTATGCGTATGTTTAATATTTTTTGTCTTGGCTAGTCTCAAAAATTTTTCTTACTGATGAACTCTTAAATCATTTTTGTTAGGTTCCAAATAAAACATTGAAATTGTGACTAGAATTGCACTTACTCTGTAAGTTAATTTGAGAAAGAACTGGCATTTTTCCATAAGTAACTAGATTTTCCATTTAGTAACATAATACATTTCAGCATTTATTTAAGTTTTACTTTTGGGATTCATAATATTTTTCTCATTAGCTCTAAAAAATTTCTAAATTTCCTATGTCTTAACATTTTTGTTAACTATTTCTTTTTATTTTTCAGTTACTATTTGCTTATATTTTTATGATTATTTGTAGCATAAAGGAAAGCTATTGTTTTTCATATTTACTCTGTATCTGGACATTGCATAACATTCTCACACTCTTGTTTTTTCTAGTTAGGCTGTAATATCATTTGGAAATACTTGTAGAATAGTTTTATTTTATTATTTTGTATTATTATTTTTTTCTTTTTTAACTTGTGTTTTAGATTCAGGGGACACGTGCAGGACACAATAAAGGTACATTGCATGATGCTCAAATTTGGGGTATGATCAAACCTGTCACCCAGGTAGTGAGCACAGTACCCAGTAGGTAAGTTTTCAACCCTTTCCTCCATCTCATCCTTCCCCATCTTATAGACCTCAGGGTCTGTTGTTTCCATTTTTATGTCAATGTGTACCCAATGTTTAGCTCCCACTTATAAGTGACAACATATGACATTTGGTTTTCTGTACCTGTTTTAGTTTGCTTAGGATAATGGCCCCCAGCTGCACCTGTGTTGCTACAATGGACATGATTTCGTAGTCATTGCTGGCAGTAGTCCATGGTATATTTGTATATTTTCTTTATCTAGTCCACCATTGATGGGCTCCTGAGTTGATGTCCTCCTTGTCTTAGGTATTTCGAATAGTGCTTCAATGAACATATAGGTGCATGCGTCTTTTTGGTAAAACAATTTATTTTCCTTGGGGTGTATACCAAGTAGTGGGATTGCTGAGTTGAATGGTAGTTCTATTTTTAGTTCTTTGAGAAATCTCCAAACTGCTTTCCAGAGTGGTTGAACTTATTTCATCCCCCCAACAGTATATAAGCATTCTCTTTATGCCATAACCCTACTAACATTTGTTGTTTTTGACTTTTTAATAATAACTATTCTGACTGGTGTGAGATGGCACTAAAGAGCTCTTGCATAGCAAAGGAAATTATCAACAGAGTAATCAGGCAACCTCCAGAATGGGAGAAAATATTCACAAATATGCATATGACGAAGTTCTAATATCCAGAATCTGCAGGTACTTAAATCAAAAAGCAGTAAACAACAATCCCATTTAGCAAGCGAAGTGCATGAATATGAACTTCTCAAAAGAAGACATACAAGCAGCCAACACATGAAAATATGCTCAATATCACTAATCATCAGAGAAAGGCAAATTATTTTCTATTGTTTCACTTCAGCTATACAGAGGTCTTCAAAAGGTTGATGGAAAATGCATATTATGAAAAACTATGCATAGATTTCAAACTAGATCAAGGCCCTAAGAAGGACAAGATATCAGTTTGAAAGGAATCCCTTTGAGAGCAACATAAGTTCTGCTAAAATTGAAGCAAGAAAAAACATCAAATTTATGGTGAAGTTTTGGTAAAAAGATGGTGAAATATTGATGCTTTAGAGAAAGTTTATGGGGAAAATGCCCCCCAAAATCAGCAGTTTATAAGTGAATAACTTATTTTAAGAAAAGATGAGTGACATTGAAGACAAATCCCACAACAACAGATGATCCACATTAATTTGTAAGAAAAAAAAATGCATCCTTTTCATGCCCTAATGGAAGAGGACTGATGATTAAGAGCAGAAATAATAGCCAACACCATAGATATCTTAGTTGGTTCAGTTTACACTATTCTGACTTAAAAATTAAAGTTGAGCAAACTTTCCACTCAGTGGGTATCAAAATGGTTGTGCCCAGATCAGCTGCAGACAAGAGCAGAGCTTTCAACAGAAATTTTTAAAAAGTGGGAACAAGATCCTAAAGCACTTTGTTGAAGAATTATAACAGGAGGTGAAACATGATTTTACCACTATGATCCTAAAGGCAACACACAATCAAAGCAATGGCTACCAAGAGGTGGAGGTGGTCCAGTCAAAGCAAAAGCAGACCATCCTGTTGCAAAGGTCATGGCAACAGTTTTTTGGGCTGCTAAAGGCATTTTGCATGTTGACTTTCTGCAGAGTCAAAGAACAATAGCATCTGTTTAATATGAAAGTGCTTTGAGAAAGTTAGCTTAAGCTTTAACAGAAAAACACCTAGGAAAGCTTCACTAGAAAGTCCTCCTCCACCGTGACAGTGCTTCTGCTTATTCCGCTCGTCAAACGAGCAATTTTTTGAGAGTTTTGATGGGAAATCATTAGGCATCTATCTTACAGTCCTGATTTGACTCCTTTTGACTTATTTATTTACTTTTTTGCTAATCTTAAAAAATCTGTAAAGGACAGCCATTTTTCTTCAGTTAATAATATAAAAACAAAAAGCGCCCCCAAAAGGAACCCTGCCTTGACATGGCTGAATCCCCAGGACCTAAGTTCTTTATGGATGGATTAAATGGCTGGTATCATCACTAACAAAAGTGTCTTGAACTTGATGGAACTTACATTGAGAAATAAAATTTATATTTTTATTTCTATCTTTTATTTCAATTTTTTCATGAACTTTTTGAAGTCCCTTCATATTTTTACTTATGCAATGTTGAGAAATTTTAGAATAAGAGTAAGTATTTGTAGTAATAGTGAGTATCTTTCTTGTATTACTAACTTATATATGTGATGACAGCTGTTGGCCAGAAATATATATATATATATATATATATATATATATATATATATAATTATTTTTGAGAAATTAATGTCAAATTCATAGTTTATTAAAAATTTTTGATCCAGCATTAATAAGTTTAATTTTCTGATATTGAAACAGATTTTCTGGTTTTGATATTTCAGGTATAGCTATCAACCAATTTTACTCACGTCCCAAATTTCAACCTAAAATATAACTGTTGTCTCTTTTCTTTAAGAAACCAGATATTATTACAGGTGAGTTTTCTCAATGTTAAAACAGTTTAAGTGCATCAGGTTGAGGAAAGATACTTGACTTGGTGATGACCATAGCCACTAACTTCTTTGATTGTCAGGTACAAATAACCATCATATATTTAAGGGAAAATATTAATGGTTTGGGAAAATCATTATTTTAGAAACTTTTTATTAATATTCATAATATATTATACACTGTGCTAGGCACTGTGAGGTCACAGACATAAACATTAAATTACAAAACAATAATGAATATTCTTAGGCTTATCTTGTTTGACATGTAGTTAAAAAAGAACACAAGAAAAAAATTCTAACAGCTCTGTAAAATGGAATTTGCTGGACTGAAAATCATTTGGCTTTTCTAAAAACAAGTGTTTCTTTTATAGACCACACTTTGGTTATAAGGTCTTATTCCTTAGGCATAGAAAACCAGCAGAGAGTATTACTGCAAATATAGCATTAAAAGTCTAATATTTTTAAAACAGAAAGAATACATGAAAATTTTATACAGAGAATTATCTACCTCCTGCTATTGCCAGTTTCCTGGTTTATTAATGTGTCATTGCTGCTTCTCTGTATAATAAGGCATGCTTGACTTTGTTTGATTGGTTGATTCATTGCTAAAATAGTCCCACAGAGGCTGAACCGTGATAGACAGTCTGGAGCTTCTGGTCACTCTATGTAACAGCATCCAGCACCATGACGAGGATGCCTTCTCTCTCATATACAAACGCATGTAAATGGTTTCTTATTAAAGAACATACTTCTAAGTAGGATATTGAATTATAATAATAGAATTGTGGAATAAGTCAATTTCTTCACTTTGAAGATGCAGAAACTGAGGTTCAAGGAGGTTGAGCAATATCCCTAGGATGATACAGTGACATAGAAGATTCTCCACAGTGGAAATAACCCTCTGACTGCTTGTCCAGTACTTTCTCAGCTACACCATATCAGTGAATAATAGAGGCAGGCTTTCAGTTTTTAAAATTTAAATTATGATTCAAAAAAGAAGGAACCAAGTTTATTTACTGGTTTTTGGAGCCTCATTACGTAAATATTCCATTCTGGTGAAAGCTATACCAAGGGTGGTCAGGTAAATTACCAAAGAAAGTCTGTAAGCTACACAGAATTTGTGAAGTGAGACTCTATCTCAGACTTGAGTCTGTTGAAAGCTCTATATTTGACAGATGCTTTGAATTTATATTGAAAGTTGGGAGACAGAAAGAATGAGAAAGAGAGGAGAGAGAAGTGAAGAGGGGGGAATGGAGGAAGGGAAGAAGAAAGAAAGGGATAAAAGAAGAGAAAACAAATCTGGCATTGGAAGAATTTTTAAGAACTGGATATTAGATACAATACATCACTTCAGAAACAATTGCTAGAAAGTTATCTAATGCATGGAGAAGCTATATTTACTGTTCAACTATATTTACTTTAAAACTCAAATTTTAATAATTTCTGAATTATTTTAAATTTTTCTTTGTTATTTAGTGTGTTCTTTTTTGTTAGCAGGCTACCATTTACCTTTATTCTCTTAATGTTCAACTACAACAGAGATACAGTTCAAAGGATACAAATAGGGTCATAGTCAAAGGATACAAAATTTCAGTTAGACAGAAGGAATAAATTCAAGAGATCTATTGTATAGCGTGGTGACTATACTTAATATCAATGTATTGTGTACTTGAAATTGCCGAGAATAGATTTTAAGTGTTTACACTACAAATAAATACATGAGTTCATGCATAAATTAATTAGATTGATTTAACTATTGCACAATGTATATATATATTCCAAAACATCATATTGTACACACAATTTTTTATTGTTTTTATGTGTCAATAAAAAATAATAAGAATAAAAGGTAATAATAAACTAAGGCTTGAGGCCTTGGGATATTCATTCAGAATTTTCCATCTGAGCAGGCCAGGCATATTTGGTGTTTTGGTGGGAGTGGTTTTGAGATGTATGACATTGCTTTTTGTTTGCTGTGACCATGTGCAAAAGACACCATTTTAGACTGAAAAAAATTATGGTAAACAGCATTACATATTAAATAAATACTTTGCCACTTTAAATTTTCAGTTTAATTGGGGTGATTTTTTTTCTGTTATGTTTTCTTTTTCTTTTTGATTAATTTTGTTTGTTCTGAAAAGTATATATGCATTATTAAATATTCTGAATTTTAAAATAAACCTACCAGGATTTATTTGTGTAAATTAATCTTGAGTATTAATCTTGGGTGGATGGTTCCATTATGAATTCCAGCAATACTCATTTTTTAAGCACAGTTTTTAAAAATAGCTCCACAGATGAAAATATACATTTCTATATTTTATGATGAGTTTTGTAAGATTTTCCTCTATATTTATTTCCTCTAAATCTCTCTTTATTGTCTATAGAAACTTATTTGGAGAAATCTCAGGTGGAAACTTCTGGGAATTTCTCTTATGTAGGGTAATTCTATAACAGAAACTTCAGAAGAGCAGATATTTTTATCGTCAAAGGTTAAAATAAGGTTTGACACATAGTAGGTGTTTAATAAGTATTTGATGAAATGAAAGCAAACACTTGCATGCATACTTGCCTTTTCTTGACCCTCCATCTAGCGCTTGGAACATGGACATGACACGGGAATCCGTTCTGGGCCATGAATCCTAGGGCCACAGAACGGGAAGCTGAAAGAGTGTGAATCTCAGAGCCATAGAATAGCTTGACATGGACTCTTTCTAACTTTTGATGAAAAAGAAATACAATGATCTCTTCTTAAGGTCATTGTTATCTGGAGATGTATGTTATTCATGAATGAAACTCATCCAAATCTTGAAACTTTGCTTTTTAGAAAATAGTAGAAAAGTAATGAGTCAAATTTGATAGAAAAGTCTGTTGACTCTGAGATAATTATTTTATCAAAACTATTTGATAAACGCTTGATGAACCTTGTGAATTTATGCATATCTTTAATTTTTTTTAATTTTAATACTTAGGAGTACAAGTGGTCTTTGGTTACATGGATGAATTGTAGAGTGGAGAAGTCGGGGATTTTAGTGCACCCATCACTGGAGTACTGCACATTGTGTCCAACAGGTAGTTTTTCATCCCTTGCTCCCCACCCCTCTGCCCACTTCTGAGTCTTCAATGTCCATTACATCACTCTGCATGCTTTTGTGTACCCAGAACTTAGTTCCCATTTATAAGTGAGAACATGTGAGTGATAGATGAAAGTCCTAGTTGAAACTTAGTCCTAGGCCAGCTGTGGTGGCTCATGCCTGCAACCCCAGCACATTGGGAGGCCAAGGCAGGAGGACTGTTTGAGTCTAGAAGTTCAAGATCACTGTAGATGATGTAGTGAGACCCTGTTTTGACAAAAAAAAAAAAAAAAAAAAAAAAAAAAAAAATTAGCAGGGCGTGGTGGTGTACACCTATAGTCCAAGCAACCTGGGAGCTGAGGTGGAAGAATTATCTGAGCCTGGAGGTCGAAGATGCCGTGAGGTGTGAGGGTGCCACTGTGATACAGCCAGGATGCCAGAGTGACGCCCTATCTCAGAACAACCAACCAACCAAAAGCTTAATCCTTTGTCAACAACAAGGAATTATTTATTGAAAGTGAGCTGAAAGAAACTTTGGACAGAATGAAGTAGAAGTAAACTGCCATTCATTATATTTTTGATATATAAGAGGTATGTGTTTGTGTGCACTTGTGTGTGTAGATGTGTGTTTTGTTCAGACAGAGATATAGTGTGTATCTTGAAGGACTTCATAGGACATATATATATATATATGAAACCTTGATATATAGAAATAGATATAGATATTTCAAGTCCTTCAAGATACACACTATGTTTGTATTTGAACAAAAGTAAGAAGGGAATACTCATGATATTTAAGTAACAGCTTAAAGTCATTCAGGTAGTGAGAGGCAGGTTCAACTGACCTGTGACTCTGAAGCTAGTCTCTTCCCACTCGCTCATGGTAAGAGTGCATGACAACCAGTAAAAGGAAGAGACCTAAGCTATTCAAACCTGTTTCCACCTTAGAAACATAACATACTCAGATTACATCACAATTAATAATTTCCTGTGTGTACAAATTATATTACTCAAATTCAATAAATTTCATTTACAACGTATAGGAATGTATCATATTAATGGTGAAACATTGCATTAAAAAGATGAAGCCCATTCACATGGTCAGATCTAAGCCCATTTTATCAATGGTCAGCAGATTAGAATAAACAAACAAACTTTCAGCGAGCAGTTAACTGAGAAACAGCATGGTTTAGTTAAAGCACTGAAAACAATCCATATGGTACTCAACAAGTTGCTGTTGGTTAGGGTGACTAAATTCGTAGATAGAAAAATTCTATAGACATAGTGTGTTTGGATTTTAGCAAGTCACTGGTCAAAGTCTATGAGAAAGAGTCAAGGATAACAGTGAAATAGTAGCAGAGAATGGATGGGTTCAAAAGTGGTAGGTGGACTATATCCATACTGTTGACTTGTGGATTGATACAAATGCGAACCACTAACATTGCTTTGTGGTCATAGCCCATGTATATTTCCACATTATTCCAATTAGTTGAGTACTAATCTTAGGCCCATAAGTTGGATTTGCATTATTATTAATCTTATATGATTACAAGATTGATAATGCATTCAAAAGATTACAAGATTCAGAATGCAAATACAACTTGGAGATTATTCTGTTCTTTAAAATATTTCATAATTTCAATGTTAGTGTGTTGAATAAATAATCTTTTACAGCAAGTGTCTTTTGAAACAGACACTGATATTAGGAGAAAATAACATTTTGCTAAAAAATATTACATGGCAAAATTGTCAAAAAGTAGATTAGAATTCTTCCTTCGTTGCAGATTTCATTATTCTCAAAGGTGCAGATAGTGTGATCTCTGACATTAAACTCCAGTGACATGATCCTGTGTGCACAATTTGCCTTTTGAAAATATAGCTAAGGAAACATGTGGAGCAGGTGCACAAGTTGGAAATCACAGGATCTTTTCCTAATTGCTAAGGCTGTGAATGGCATGTGTCTGTAGGTGCTTAAAGGAGGTTGGACCATTGGAGGCTGTTCAATCTTGCTTAGTCTGCTATTGTTTTAGGAACAGTGAGAGCAACACCGGAAACCCTGAACATTGCCAGCATTGTATATAACACAGGGCAGACAACAATTGTCTTAATATTTACAGCTATCACTGAGAGACTACATGAGATTTAGGGATAAACGATCATAATCATTGTAGTCCTGTATTTATTCCTGCCCCTTCATTATTAGTTCTGGATATGGCATATTTATCTCTTAAATTAAGAATGATTTGTTCCCATGTAGTGCCTATCACTTGAGAATTTCAACGTGCTTTATGAGCACCGGGCTGAGTTTATATCTAGCCCGGAACTTCTGCCAGAGCTCTTCCGAATCCCCCTGGAGCTCTTCTGAGTGTGCTACTATTTCCTTAATGGCACTTCTCACTCGGATCGTCTCTGTTGGGATGACAAAGAATTCTGCTGAGGTTTACAGGAAAATGTGAATTTGAATTTGGAGCGCTAGCTCTTTAATCCTCCCAGCCCTCTTTGAAGTAGAGAAGTGATGAGTATTATTGCATCCATTTTCTAGACTGAGTTTCAATGGGTTGCCATTGAAACCATCTCTGCAGAGGTGACTTGCAGGCCTTCAGCTATCCTCCACCATATGCTGCCTCCCTGCTGTAAATTGAAGTGGGAAGAGAACAGAGAGATTTGGATCCCAGAGCTTGTTTCCATGAAATTAAGTAACATTTGATTTTTAGGCACTTAAAAAGGATGACTGAATTTCTTCTTTGTGAGGTGTGGGCACACATAAAACATAGTTTGAAAATAGTTGTCTGAGCTCTATCCATCTAACCTATCACTGTAAGATTTGTTTTTTTAAAACACCTTTTAATTTGACCCACTAATTTTTAAATTTTTGAGTGAATTTGTGTTACTTCTACTTCTTATTCACACATAAATTATTGCACAGCCTTCTGTTCTTAAACAAACATTATTGGAGCAATTGCTTGCAAGAGACTGCACTAGAAGCTGCATTGGGTAGGTAAGGGGAGGAAAAAGTGATTAATTTATTTGTATCAGAAGCCAGAGTATACATTAAATCATGCTTCATATGCCCTCTCAAAGATGCATTATAAATAAGTTGATTTTTATATTTCACACACTTTTTCATCTTTGAGAAGTTTTCAGATGTATCCTCCCAACATAAATACACACACACAAAGTTAAAAAAAAAAAAAAAAAAAAAAAAAGAGTATTCTTGGAACTCTAGAGATAATCAGCACCAAAATCCTGACATTTTTTCCCACTGTTTTCTTGTGTTAAAAACACACCACTTCTGTCAGTTATTGCTAGATTTTTTTTTTCAGATGCAGACATATTCTGCTACCAAGATGGAAATGTCATTACAAAAACTTTAAAGTAGTTTTTCAAAAATCAACAGGATGGATTTTTAAATGCCTATTCATCAATAATGTCCTATCACTAGAACAGCACTGAAAAAGCATACAATTCTCTGCATTTGGGACTACTGGATCCTATAATGGCTCAATGGCTGATTGCTTTATAAAAATCAGAAGCAGTATTCTTTCCACACCTCATTCTCAGGATGCAGAATTTGATTAATTGATGCTGGATGATTGGCCATCATAAGGTATGACATTTAGCTCAGACAAATGAAAGCTGGTTGAAAAAAAACTGTGTGCAAAAGCATTGAAAAATAAGATGTGGAAGGGTCAAAGGGCAACAGGAAAAAGCTATTTGACGGTTAGCTCATATTTACCTTATAAATTTTTTAATAATGGTCGATGCATTTTAATCTGACTGTCTTACAGTCTGAAGTGTAAGTCAATGTGTAAGCTAATTGCAGTAAGCAAAAGTGGTATTTAATGCACTGGACACTTTAACTATCAAAGTATTGTATCTCTAATTAGTGTTTGTAACTGATGTGACAGCAGTTTATAGAGCACCAAAATAGTTCCTAATTTGTCAAGTGGGTCTGAAGCTTATGGCAGCTTTCTGATCATCTCCCTTGCCACAGGACCTGAAAGCACCTTCAAAAAGCTTTCTCTCATTGATCTTTAGTCAGATGCTGACTGAAAAGCAGACAGCCCTGCCAGAAAGAAGATAGATAGGTGCTGCACTAGCATGAAAAACACCGCACCCTTAATGAAAAAGGTTCCTGCATATAACTCATGTGTGTGTACAAACATATCCACACAGGGGGTTTCGACAGGGATAGCAGTCCCTGGAAATTAACGGGGAATGCATTTGCCATTTATTTTTTCATTCTTCTCACATGTAAATGCCCACCATGAATGTCTGGAATGCACTAAGCAGGCTATTTGCTGGTTTCTGCATAGTTTCCCTTTCTGTCTCTCACTAAGGTTGGATGCTTTAATGTTTCGCTTATAATTTTCAGAGAGTCAGCAAGCTAACACAATCACATAAGATAAATACGAAGTTGTGGGGTTGTCCTCAGTATAGACAAAGGATTATTTGATACTAATTTTGAGCTTGTTTAAGAAAAACTACAGTTTCAAATCTTCCCAATGTTTTGTCATAATCCGTTGTCATTTGTCTGGTGCTAAGTGATGCTGCTGACCACAATAATCTATCAATAGTGTGTCATCATTGTATTTTGAAATATTTTGTATAATTTGCAAAACATCTAAGTAAAGTTACTAGCAGTGTGAATTCGTTTAATTTGTCAGGATAACAGAATGCATTGCTAAAGACAGCACGGTGATTATCCCACCCACATTGTATCTCATGGTCAGAATGTGAAAGGGGCACACTCTCAGCAGATGTGGGGAAAAGTTCATTGAAAGAAATGCAAGCACCACATAATTAATGAGAAAACGTGTTATAGCTAACAAGTCCAACCAGCAGTTTTTGCCACTAGCCTCGGTGCTCAAAAATGTTTATATTTTATAATCGAATATTCAGAATCACAAGTTGCATTGCTGTATCTGTTAACTCAAGCTCCTTTCCAAGCAAATTTTAGTTTGGTGTCAATTATGGGCAAAAGTGCATACAATTTAGCTGGCTTCACAACGGAAATTCAAATGACGTACACCAACGATTGAAGTCTCTCTCTCCATTCCTTATTCTTGTTCTCCTCCTGTGTTTTGTAGATTGAAAGGTGGTCCGTTCTCTTATGAAAATTGCAAAGCTGAGAGTATTTCCTCAACATGGTGCCTTCCTCGATCATGCTCCTTTATCAATCCATATCCAGTCCTTCTCCGAGTATTAGACTTATCACTTAATATTTCTCAAATCTGCCTACACTCTCAATCTCCACCAACACCAACCTAATTTACTTTGATCTCTTAGTGGGATACTGCAAGGGCCTCTTAATGAGTATTCCATAATCCCAAGCTATCTCACACAAACCTACTGTGACGTGATATTCCCTTATATAAAAAGCTTAATGGATCTGTTTCTGAATGATTTGGTCTCAGGAGTCCTTCATACACTTAAAATTATTGAGAGACCCCAAACCTTTTTTTTTTGTGGATATATCTATTTATAGCAAAAAAATATTTAAGTATCCATTTTAAAATAACAATAAGCACATCACAGATTAGAAATACTCTTTAAATGAAAAATTACTGTATTTTCCAAAACTGGTAATGACAAGTGTAGCATTATATTACATATTTTGCAAATATTACTAACGTCTAGATCTACAGAAAATAGTTGGGTTCTCATATCTCTGAATCTGCATTCAATTTATTTCAATATGTTGTTTTAGGTGAAGCAGATGAAGAAAATCCAGTTTCTGATCGATAGTTTGGAAAGAGTGGAGTATTTTAATAGTCTTTTCAGATATTCTTTTTTGATACTACACGAAAACTTGGCAAATGTTTCTTAAAGGATAGTTGCATTGTGGAATCTGGAAACATATCAATGAACTTTTTGTACTCTGTTATATTAAAATTCATTGGTCTGTCTAGCATTTTGAATGGATCCTTTACTTCTGAGTGATTTCATATCATGCACTCATTTGGACAATGCTAGCTTCCTGAGTTATATAGATCTCCCAAATGTTGACACATTTCATAATACATCAAAATATCATATTTGTTAATATTACTATCACACATATGTAAAGTCTTTAAGTATTAGGAATTTGTCAAGCTTATGGTAGTAGATATACATTTTCCAACATTCACTTGGCATGTTGGAAACTGCTAATTTTATCATTTATAACAATTAGCATTTTGCTTGAAATGACGGACTCAGTGCACTTTTATAAAATATCTGTCACATACCAATTCTAAATAACCGTGGTTTGACCATAAATCTTTCTTTCAAGTAAAAATCAAGTTTTGTGAAAAGATCAGCTAGTTCAGCTTGCAATTCAAATAACTGCACAAAGCTTATCCTCAAGGCAACAATCACACTTTGCTTAAAAAAAAAAAAGATACACGGCTTAAAGGTTGATATTTAATGGAAGTGATCATTTTTACTTCTTCACCAGGGCACTTAAGTGACACTGGCTCCCCGCTCTCTGTGGAAGTGCCTGGGAGAATGCAGTCACTACTAGGACAGTTCAGAGCAACAGCCTCAATTTGTTCATGCGAATGTACTTCCTTCCATTGCTCCTGCACAACAGTGTAAGTAGTGACATGGCTTTTTCTAGAATAAACCATGAGATTAGAAAACATATTCAACTCTGAGTATTTCAGGACCACTTCATAAATGGTATGAATTAAAATGAAACACATTTTCTTCAGCGATTAGTTGGTGCTGATACTAGATGCCTGCAAGCAAAACAATAAGCTAACGAATCTGAGGGTTGGTTCACTCATAAGGCAAAAGTACAATTCTCAGAGGAGAAATAAACTCAGTCTTCATGTTTGCACTTAAGTCTTTACCTCAATAAACTACTGCACTGTTGGAATGTGACAGTGCCACGATTTCTTTCCCTGACTTTTCTTTGCTTTTCTTTTCTTTTTTGAAACAGATTCTCACTCTGTTGCCCAGGCTGGAGTACAGTGGTTCCATCTCAGCTCACTGCAACCTCTGCCTCCTAGGTTCAAGTGATTCTCCTGCCTCAACCTCCCAAGTAGCTCGGAGTACAGGTGCCTACCACCATGCCCAGCTAATTTTTGTATTGGTACTGGAGACGAGGTTTCACCATATTGGTCAGCCTGGTCTCAAACTCCTGACCTCAAGTGGTCTGCCCACCTCGGCCTCCCAAAGTGCTGGGATTACAGGCATGAGCCACCATGCCCGGCCCTCTTTCACCGACTTTTCATCCAGCAAATATTCAGCAATGTCAGCTCTACAGGACTCGGTTAGTCTTTCAATGACTGTATGTGTATCTTTATCCAATACAAAATTTAACTTAATCTGTAAGGTGCTTTAGTGGGTTTTTCATTTCTGGTCTGAAAAGTGGTGAGCAATTCTTGGCTTTTGAAGAGTTCATCTTACCTACATATAAAATATTCAATTCCTTTTCCTTTAAACTCTGATAGATTGTACTCAAAATGAAGCCACAACTTTACTAGCACCAAATATTATTCCAAAGTTCTGTTGCATAAAACACAACAGTAATGTTGAGGGAAAGATAGCTTTTGTCGTAGTTTCATTTCTTATTTACAGTTTTGCTCAGTTTCTTTGCAGTACATTCCTCTCTTCTGTGAGTCAGAGAACTCTCTAATATGTCAGTTTCATCTTTTGAGTATCTTTAGACCTCACTAGTACAGCTCTGGGTTAAGAAAGCAAGTCTTTAAATCTCCCTTAAAAAGTCAATGGTCTATGGTAAAATATGACAAAAATATAGGTAAGTTTTTAAAATTTTAGTATAAAATATTATTTCACTATAAGATAGTAACATTTTTGAAAAAATTATCTTGAAAAGTTTTCAAAATTAAAAACCATTAATGCAAAACAAGACATGAAAATATTCTTTTCCCTTCTGCATAGGTGTAAGGAAAACTTCAGGGTTTCAAATAATAGTTTGTTGAAAGGTAATGAGGTTACAGAAATTATAGCAGACATAACAAAAAATAATTAGTAAGAGCACACTTAAAGTACTGATAACAAACTAAGTTAATCTTTGAAAATGCACGTGTCTGCAGATTAAGATTATGACCTTAGAAAATACAACTATGCATACAGTCATCTGAGAAATGACATCATAGTTTACATAGCCCCTGGAACAGTCCACTGTGAACATACACTGTGAGAGAAAGTGGGTAAAAGATAAATAGCTTTTTAGTATTACTTATGAAAATGGTTTTGACCTTTGGGACCCCCTAAAAGAGCTACATGGACCTTCAGGGGGTCTACAGGTCACATTCTGTGTACTGCTGATTTGAAGGATGTTCACTAAATTCTCTTAGGATTAAAATAAAAATCTTTAATACACTTGACACAACCCTTAAAGATTTCACCTCTCTGTAAAGCTCTACCCTCACCTCAAACTTGCCCAGCTGCCTGGACTCCATATAAAATTCTCTTCCTCCAGGGCATGACTACCAAGCTCATTCTGCCTGAGATTCTGTATGGGTTCACACATAACCCAACCCTATCAAGTTGACTGCTTAATTTCCTTCAGTTATTTGCACTTTTTAAAATTCATATCTTTAAAGTCCAAAAAGGGCTTTGTGCTCACCATACCTAATTTATGATTTTCATATCTATCTAGGCTTTTCTTATTATGATGAATGACAATTTAGCTCTCCTACACATTCCCACATCACCCACTTTCCTTTAGGGTTTTGTACTCTTAATATTTAGGTATCACAATAGTTTACATAATTTTGATTATATAAATATTACTGTAGAGAAAAGTAATGAATTAAAAAGCTATTTAATTTCTTTTACAATTTTTCCTGCAATTATGAAATGTCTTACTTTTCACACTTGCACTATATATATTTGAACATTTAAAATTACTTTATATATGCTATCATACATTTATCACTATTTTTCCAAATGCTCAAAAATATCCAAATATGTTAATCCCACTTTTCCCTTTAAAAATCTTTCATTTTACTCAAATATGTATTAATTATAGATTTTAAAATCTTTTTGAAATTATTTTTATCTGTATCCGTGTTAATTACAGGTTAATTTTTAGGCATGCCACACAGTTGTCATTTTAGCTTCTTTTCATTTTTATCCAATAAAGGTGGATAAAGTACACTAACAGCTTTCTAAGAAAGGGCATATAAGAGGTAGATACAGAGGCCTTGATGTCAGGGGATATCCTTTTCTAGTCTGATTCTTTTTTTTTTTTTTTTTTTTTTGAGATGGAGTTTCGCTCTTGTTGCCCAGGCTGGAGTGCAATGGCGCG
>NW_016107629.1:473935-514450 GCF_001604975.1 Cebus imitator
CCTCGGCCTCCCAAAGTGCTGGGATTACAGGCGTGAGCCACCGCGCCCGGCTCTAGTCTGATTCTTGACTGATACACTGCTGTAGTTCTTAAAGTGGTGGAGGGAGTGATATTATGGTGTTTCCTGATGATATGCAGATTTTCATTTGATCCTTCTGTCAACCTGAATTTCACCCCTACTGTTTACCATATCTAGTGTCCCTAAATTCTGAATATCTTGATTCAATTTATCTGGAAATTTTACCACCTCCCTTTTGTGGGTGTGTTGGTAGGCAGGGAAGCATGCTTATCACTCTTCAGATAGCTATCTGGTGGAAAGAAGGAAGCTTGCTATCTGACTCTCCAGTGTATAAGCTTTCAATACTTTCCCTATTCTAAACTCACACCTTAATTCCACTTTGCTTTACCTGGTACCTCAAAATCCTGATGCTTTCAGGGTTTCAAAGCTCATGTTCCCTTAGCTCGCATTATCCTGTAGTCTGCTTTGTCCTGTTAAAACAGTAGTTGTTTCTCTACCTATTTCTATTTTCTAAAACTTCTTTTGAAATAGCTTGCCTGACTGCTGATTTTCTTTGTGAGATAATGTGTTAAATTAAAAAAATTATTCTTCTTTCGTTTTGGGTCTTGGGAAAGAGAAAAGAGGAACTCATCTGGTGAATCTGGCATCTTTCCTAAAAGAGTGCTGAGGTACACCTAATATGTAGGTTAAACACAGAATAACCAATTGTCCTGGTTTGCTTAGGGCTAAAGGGTTTCCTGGGATGTGGGACTTCCATTGTGATGAATGGTAAAGACGGAGGCAAACCAAAACTCTTGGTCAGTCTATAAGTAGCTTCCTATTATGGCATACTTAGAAATAGTGCATCCTTCTGAATGGGAAGCACTTCTGTTATTAAAGTATTTCCAGGGGGTTCAAATATCATCCACAAATATTTATTGGTTATCTACTATGCATAATGCACTATGCTAGGCACTTCAAAAGGAACATAAGTCAGGTATCAACTCTATAATCTGCTAGCATCTTTTTTCTTAACTTGTCTTTCTTTTTTGACATCAGTAAAGGTACATCACTTAGGTAAAGACACAAATCCTAGAAAATAATCTGCCATCTGCCTCACTATGGCAGATTTTGTCTTTGAAAATTCTGTTGTTTGTGTGTATATGTATTTCCTACTTTATTTTCTTTTTAAAAATTAAATCCTACTAATTGTTACCTTTGATTGTCACAGATGCTGGATTTTGTAGTCATGTCATGACAGGGTAGGACACTAAAAATTCAACGATGTTGTCTAATTTAGAAGAGCGATATCGGGGTCATGGCTCTAGGGGTAGTTATAATCTACAGAGAAACAAGCCCAGGGCTATAGGCATAAGAACAAAAAAAGATAAATAAACGTAAACACTATAATGATCACACCAAAAAAAAATTCTTAGTATTACCAAATATTCATTTCACTAATAATGAACACTTTTTAACTTATGTTTTACTTGCCATCTCTGTTGCCTTTTAATATCTTGGAAACTTCGCTTTCCATGGCTTTATGTAAAAAGTTTCTATATTCCACCCAATACTGCCCTTAGGTCAGGCCATTTGGGGCACTTTGCCCTTGTCTTAATGAACTAGAGGCTCCTCTTTGGGTCTCCCTTTTGATGTGTCCTTTTCAACAGGTGAAGAGTCTCAGGACCAAAGAGACACAACTATCTGAAACATTCCCCCTACCCTCAAAACATGCTCAGTGTATTTGTGCCGCCAAATGGCTCTGAGACTACTTCTAGGACTAAACTGTCCTAGTCTCTGAATCTGTCCTGCTTGGGCAACTATGCTACCAGAATGCATACTCCCTTGGCCCAAACAGTGGCAAAGAGGGGCATTTTCAGGGGAAGGGATTGTAATGAAACTTGGATTTACAGGCTGGGTTGGCCACTATCCATATACCATGCATAAAGGACAGGGTGGAGGCAGGGATGAGAGGAGAAAGGGGTTGTATCTTGTAGAGAACCATTTTGTGCTTTCATCCTAGGCCCTGCAAATGTTAGAGGTGGGTCTGTTCTTGCCATTACTTTTATTTCTCTCTTAATATCTCCCTTTTCTCCAAAAACAGAGCATATTTTATTATTCCCAGGATTATATATTTGACCATTTTCTCACGAATAAATTATTGCCTAATCCTGTATTAGTCCATTTTCACACTGCTGTAAAGAAATATCTGAGACTGGATAATTTATAAAGAAAAGAGGTTTAATTGACTCAGCTCTGGAGAGCCGGAGAGGCCACAGGAAACTTACAATCATGGGGAAGTTGAAGGGAAAACAAAGATCTTCTTCACATGGTAGCAGGAGAGAGCAAGCGAGCAAGGACAGGGAAAAGTGTCTTATAAAACCATCAGATCTTGTGAGAACTCACTCACTGTCATGAGAACAGCATGGGGGAAACCGTCCTCATGATTCAATCACCTCCCATCTTGCTCCTCTCTCACACATGGGGATTACAATTCAAGATGAGATTTAGGTGGGAACATGGAGCCAAACAATTTCACTATCTACACCTATGTAACAATGATTCTCATAACTAATTTGCACTGGACTGTAAGATTTAAATACTTTAAATAAATTTGTTTTCTATGCTTATGCCTCTATTTAGAATTCCACGATTACCTCAAAATTAACTTGCTCATAACAGAACATGCTACCACTACCTTCAAATCCGATTTTCTACCTAGGTTCTCTACCTTGCCTAACTAGAAACATGAAAATGTCTTTCCTATCTCCCCTCTTCTTTCATTAATATTCCTTCATTATCCAAATTCTGTGCACTGTAATATTTTAATCTCCATTAAATGTGTCCATTCTCCTAACCTTATGGTCTTTATACATTCATTGTCACTTAGTGAATTCAGGATCTAATTATTTAATTAACTGACTTGTACACGGTCTTAACAGACCTTATGTTAATTTTCTTTATCCTGAAAACTACTCTCCATACTGTCATGACTAACAAAAGTCCATCAGTATCTCATCATTGCTTTCAAAATAACATTGAGACTTATCACGATAGAGACAGTCTTGACCCTCTCCTAGTTCTCCAAGTCATTTTCTTAGTGCCTTTGCTCTTCTTATACAGAATGCATTACAAACACCACTCTCCATGCTTCCACACTCTTTTCTGTTGCTACTTATGGCTAATATTTTCTCAACCTTTGAAACATAGTTAGATGTATCCTTTATCATTCCTCCCATGGTACTTTTCTGGTTTGCTGTGCTGCTCTCTTTAATAAAACCCACCACCCAGTGGTAAAAAGTGTTTTGCAAAATGTCTCCCTATGTAGACTGTGTTCTCTTGGAGGGCAAGGATTCTGTACTGCTGATCTTCATTTCCTCATAATCCGGTATAGTTCCATTTCTGTAATTAAATAGTAATCTATAACTGCGTATGCAAAATGAAAAAAATCACAGGCTGTTTGTACAATGAGATTTTGCATTTAGGTAGACTTCCACTAGAATAAAAACTCTGGCACTTATATTCAGAAGACAAGCAATAACAAACGCTGATGAGGATGTGGAGAAAAAGGAACCCTTGTACACTGTTGATGGGAATGTAAATTAGCACAACCACTATGGAGAACAGTTTGGAGGAGGTTCCTCAAAAACCTAAAAATAGAGATACCATATGATCCAGCAGTACCACTGCTGGGTTTACGGCCAAAAGAAAGGAAATCAGTAGATGGAAAAGATATCTACACTTCCTTGTTTGTTGCAGCACTATTCACAATAGTTAAGATTTGGAAGCAACCTAAGTGTCCATCAACAGATGAATGAATAAAAAAATGTGGTGCTTATACACAATGGAGTACTATCTAGCCATAAAGTAGAATGAGATTCTGTCATTTGCAACATGGATGAAACTGGAAAGCCTTATGTTAAATGAAATAAGCCAAGCACAGAAAGACAAACATTGCATGTTCTCATTTATTTGAGGGATCTAAAAATCAAAACAATTGAGCTTATGGACATAGAGAGTAAAAGGATGGTTACCCGAGACTGGAAAGGGCAGTGGAAGAGTGGAGAGGGGGAGGTAGAGATGGTTAATTGGTACAAAAAATAGATAGGAAGAATGACCTAATATTTGAAATCACAACAGGTTGAGTATAGTCAATAAAAAGTTAATTGTACATTTTTAAATAACTGAAAGAGTGTAATTGGATTGTTTGCACTACAAAGGATAAATACTTGAGCAGATGGATACCCACTTTCCATGGCGTGATTATTATGCATTGCATGCTTATAACAAAACATCTTCATGTACCCCATAAATATATATACCTACTCTGTACCCACAGAAATTAAAAATTTTAAAAATTAAAAAGATTAACCCTTTGTCTACAAATAATTTTGTAGTTTGCCAAATATCTAGAATTTCATTTCATAATATCTTATAAAAAAACAGGTTTTAGATTTTTATGAAATTAAAACTACTTTTCTTTTTAAAAAAAAAAAAAACTGTTCTGGTATTTTTAGCTGTGTGATTTGGAGCAAATCCCTTAACCTATCAGAGACTCAGTTACCTCATTTGTAAATGACAGTTGATATGAATATGAAATATGTTAGTGAGATTTCACTGATGGATATATCTTCCTTTTTGAAATGAATAAAAGAGAAAGAATGATTTCAGTGTTTTGGGGTCTATAAAGATGGAAGAATTGTTGCTAATTCTATGATAGCTGTGAATTAAGCACCTCAAATTTGATAATCTTCTAAATTACTACAAAAACTTTATGGAGTGTTGGCTTCTGTGACATTAGTGAAGCTGATAGCTGATATATTTCAAGCAATTCTCTTATTTACTTAGGCTTAAACCCTTGGCTTAGTTAAACTTAAAATTATTGATGCCTATAAGTAAGACAGTTGAATACTAATAGTGATAATGCCACTAATAATAAGATTAATGTAGCACTTCCAATAAAAATATTTTTTAAATTCACTTTGAGGCACACTGAGAAACTATTTCCAACCATGTAGAAGCTTCAGGCAGTTATACATATTAGCTTCAGACAGATTTACTTGATGGTCAGTAATGGAAGGGAAAGGTGGTTCATAATACAGCGAAAGTTAACTTCAGTGATAAGCTCTGCAAATAAGATTATCCTTTCAGTGTGTGCTTGAAAAGGGTTTTCCAGCACATTTAGATGTTTCTAGGAATCCACAGACAGAGCAATCACTATCAGTAGCAATCTCTTCAAATACAAAGGACAGTCATGCCTGTAATCATGTTCTAAAAAATTTCAGGTCACGCTTAGATTTATTTGATTGTATACATTCAAAGAAAACCTCCTTTGGTGTTTTTGTTCACCTCTAAGGCACATCTACTTAAATAAGCCTCTCACTAAGAGTTTAGTTCTTACAGCTATTCTTAATATTTGATATATAGCTACAAAATCAAATAACATCCTAATTGGGAATTTAGTGCTTATGTGAATGAGGAAATTGAGGCTCCAGAATTTTATGGAACTTGGTCTAGGTTGCACAGTTGGTAGCAAGTCAGCATAAAAACCTGGTTTTACTCACTTTTCAATTTGATATGGCTGGGCTGACTTTGACTCCAAAATATTTTGGGAGTTCCAAGTGAATGAATAGAGAAAGGGGATACTCGTCTGAGTAGGAACTTTAAAAAGACTCTGAACAGATAGATATCTTCTGGAGATCAACAGTCCAAGTCATCAGGGCAAGGCCAATAGCAAATTTTTATAAATTCTAGGCTAGCAGTGTTCTCCAAAGGAGCCCAATCTGAGAAGTGGGGGTGGGACACAACTGTTGGATTTCTGGTGGATGGCAGATTTCAGTGTCATATTGGGGCTTGAATAGCTCTGAGGACACCGGAAGCAAATACCAAATTTGAAAAAGGACCGAAGGCTAGGCTTCTCTTCTAGTATAGATGGTTTGATTATCAGAGGATAGACATGTATCAGAAGATGTTAGATAGACTATAGCAGTGTGATGACCACAGCCACATAATCCAGGCCCATCAGGGTTCTGTGCAACCTTGGGCACAAAAAGCATGAAGGCAAATGGGGGAATTTGCCAGTCATAGTAACCATTGTTCCTGGAAGGTGCTCCCTACGTACTGTTGGGCAATCTCCAGAATACAAGAACTGAGCAGAGCTGAACTCTAGCAGGTGCTAGACTTTAGGCGAGATTCTTGGCCAACCTGTGTAGGGAAAGAGCAGGTGGCAGTCACAAGATCCCAAACTCCTTCCTTTCCTCCAGACTGCCCAAGAAAAATGTGCACACCACTCCAGGCTCTTGTCTCTTCCTGTGTATAAACATATAGCACTCTTCTAGAAATGCAGCTGGCTTTTTCAGAGAAGGTGACAGAGTTCAGGGGCAGGAGCACATTATTTCCTTGAATTTAGGTTGCTGCATACAGAGTGGCTTGAACTATACATTTCATATTAAATAAATCATTTTGTAATACGATTCACTACTGTCATTTTCAGAGATAAATTTACCAACTTTGACTATGATTTAATTTCCTGAAACTGAAATCATATGAACCTTGAAGCCCATAATCATTCCCTTCACAAATTCATATGGGCCCCAAGTTGAGACAAATTCTCTGGGGAATAAAGTCCACAATGCGTTACTTGCTTATGAACTCTAGGCCCAAGCATAATGCAACTTTCAGAATCTAGTTACTTGGCCTAGTGGCTTTGAGTGTAAGTTTATGATGCCATCACCAACATGTTTATGATCAGTTTTAGCTAGTGCAGGCTATAAAGTACTTTTCCCTTGACCCAGTCAGTTAATTTTAAAATGCCTTGGGCCAAAACTCTCTGTGGGAAACAAGCTTCTGGAATCCCTAGGTAAAATTATGGTTTACATCTCTTTTGTATTGTGCTATTTCATTCCATAAACAATGAGAGTGACTTTTTAAATATATATAGCTTTTTTTATTTCCTAATTTTTAAAGAATTTGGTAGCTGAGCTAAAAAGAATCCAAAATGTGCTGCTTAACATTTTGTTTGGCATCAATATGAACTTACTCTTTATTCGAGGATCCCTTTAAAAAAAGTATCCTCAGAGATCCTTTCACTATGACCATTTTTCTAAGTTACAGATACAAAGAACGAGAGCTTTATAATTACCATCTGGTGACTAGTTCCTCCTGAAATGCCTTCCACCCATCCATATTTTAATGTCTTTTTCTTTCAATCATGTGTAATACCTCAGCCAAATATATTGGTTTATCAGTTATTTTCCCAGCTTCTCTGGGCGGCATTTGTTGTATGAATATTCATTCTTTTCCCTTCTAGGCCTTCCTCTCTTGCTGATGACAGCTCCACAGTCGCTGAAACACTAGGTCTGTAGTTTATAGGCAGCACAAAAGGTTTCTGGACTTAAGGCTCTTGATTTGTGTGACTCTATATGAGAATCCAAAAGCTCATTCTATTGCTGTTGCTGTAAATTGGAAAAATACCAAATGTGGACATTAACCTGGCTTTAGAAGCCAAGTTTATAGCTATAGCTTAAAGGGAAATAATGTGTAAATCCATTTGCTAAGTTTAAATATCTCTATCTACCTATCTATCTATCATCTATCTATCATTTATCTACCTATGTCTCGAAACAAAACTTACACATACTCATGATTATAAATACATAAACCACAGCCACTGAAACTAAAAATTTAAGCCCCAGAAATACCTTTTCACAACACATATACACAATTATTGCCTCTTATATTTGTAGGCACAGGGTCAAGGCACAATTGTAAAGATAATTTAGCCCTGGGTTTTAGCAAACAGCCACCTGCCATCATTTCAGAGTAAGCAATGAGCCTGTGCCGTGGCCAGCTGTGGCTGTGTGGTTCCGTGGCAGGCTGTGGCGTTTTGGATACGTAGTGAGACCCAGGTGGAAGTCTCTAAATTCTAGTTTACTGCACAGCTGCTGGTCACTCATCAATCCACAGGGTCTTATTTTAAGAACAAGTGGATGAATAAAAGGGCATATTAAGTAAGGTGTCTTTTTCCTTTAAAAAATACAGTTGCTAACACAGATAAGTGAATTTGGCAGCACATTGGACTTGGCATCAAGTAAAAATTTTCATTGTGAAGTTTACACCTGACAAAGCTTTCAAGTTTTTGAGTTTCATGTCTTCAAAAGGAAAATTCAATATGTATATCTCTATTTTAAAAATCTTAAGAGATATTGATTCCTTTCTCCTTTTATTCTACAAATATTTATGGAACACCTACTGTATAGTTACCATTCCATCAGAAATAAGTGGAAAGGCATTTAGAACCTCCTTTAAGATCTGGAGCTTATCAAATGTGAATAAGGCCTCTCTATGATCCAACTGTCATTTTGCTGTCAAAGAGAAAAGTGAGGTGATTCCAGCTATTTCACCTGTGTCACTTTTACTTGTCATGATTTTTTTCTACTATTTTAAATACGTAGTTTTTAAAAATATTAAAAGTATAATATTAAGATTGGCAATGTTTCTAGTAAAGTGTTCCTAAATTCAGCTGTAAAAATGTGACTCATCAGAGGGGGGAAAAATGCCAAATACCAAACAGAAGTTGTTGCTCATGTGCAAACTGCACTACTGAATGTTTGTGTTTATTAAAAAAAATTCCAAACATCTAATTTTAGTTTCCAGGGAAAAATAAAATGAGAACTTTATTTAAAAGTGGGTCAAATTTTCACAGTTTTTTTTTAAATGCTCCATACGAAATGCTTTCAAAATTCAAGAGGAAGTAAAATGAAAGCAGCAGAAGTAACACAAATTTATTTTTATTTTATTTAATTTATTTTTTGAGACAGGGTCTCACTCTGTCTCCCAGGCTGGAGTGCATTGGCTCACTGCAACCTCTGCCTCCTGTGTTCAAGTGATTCTCCTGCCTCAGCTCCCTTAGTAGCTGAGACTACAGGCAAGCACCACCATACCCGGCTAATTTTTGTATTTTTAATACAGACAGGGCTTTGCCATTTTGGCCAGACTGGTCTCGAACACCTGGCCTCAGTGATCTGCCTGCCTCAGCCTCCCAAAGTTCTAGGAGTACAGGCATGAGCCACTGTACCTGGCTGTAAAACACATTTACAAATGACCAAATTGAATCAAAAAGAAGTAAAGACCAGAAATACAGTGTTTCCTTTTTCTATTTTCTCCTCATATATATTGATCTACATTGCACTCGACTTTTAAGGTACATTCAATGGCTTGGAATAGGAACCCTTGCTTTAAAGAAAGAAACAGAAGGCCAACTACGCTATCACTTGGAAAGTCAAGAGAGAGACTGGAAGTGTCTGCCAGGATCCAGGTCCTGCCTGCCCCACACCAGCATGCTGAGATTGCAGCTTCCTCTGTATCACAGCCCTCTCCAATAGAGATAATCTGTACATTAGCTTTTCCTCCTTAGTTCCAAAACTTTCACCCTAGAAACAGCCATGCTTTGTCTTCCCTGTGTACTGCTGCCAACTCCTTTCCCATTCATCTGGATGCATTAAGGGTTTATATCCTTAGCATAAATATGACTCAGAAACTCCTTTATCTCCTTCAGATTATGACTACTGATCTAGTGAACTTACAGAAAGGGAAAATTCTTTGAGCCTTACAGAATACTATACAATTCTACATATGTTTCTATTGTGGTAGAAATTGCCATTTGCCCAAGTACTTTTTATATAAATGCCCTCAAATTTCTAAGACAGTACAGTATGTTCCACCCACTTTAGTGACAGATGGAAGAGACATTTGGAATTGTAAAATGTCTTTATGAAGAGCAGATCCTTCTAGTGTTGTAGTTTTACCTCAAGATAATACAGTTTTCTCTATCCTAGTAACATGCTGAAAAATAAATCAATTTTTATTGAGCTCCCAAATGTTTATAGCACTTGTCCTTTTTTTACCTAGAAGCCCCCATGCTTTTTAATGCACTTTCATCCCAAAGCACTGTCTGCGGTCTACTACTATTGTTTTCCTAGGTTTTGCTTCAGAGCTCTCATTTCATTTCAAATATATCTTTGTTTTTGTTATTCTTTTAACATAGCCAACACTTCTTACTGTCTGAGGATGTTTGCATTTGAGTGTCACAGATTTACCCCAAACAAAACATGTCAAAAACAAAATCATCATTTTCCTGTCTATTCGTACTCTAATAGTCCCTTACTTTTGCCCACTTATCATGAGGTCCATTTATTTATATATCTATACACACATACATATGTATAGAGTATGTATATACTCTAATTTGAATTCAAATTCTTCTTTTTTCTGACTTCAAACCAGTTACCAAATCCTATAGATAAATTGCTTATATTCCACCTGCCCTTTTTCCCGTGTTTAACAACTGCCACTCTAGTGAAGGCCTTTACTGTTTCAGACCTGGACAACTGCAAAACCTCCAATGTACTCTTCCTGATTCTTAATGCCTGGGACGTTGCTTTCAGATTAATATTTTTAATATACAATTTCCATGATATCACCATAGTGTGCTAAGTTATTTAGAGGTTCTCCATTTCTTGAAGAACAAAATGCAAATGCTTTATCTGTTTAAGAGATCTGACTCCTACTTTTGCTACCTCTTCTTCCATCATTCATGTCCGGTGAATGTGAACGTCATGCAGGAAAGCAGAAGAAGCATTAGAGTGAGAATTAAGAGAAGTGGATTATATTATTTACTCAGTCTCTAACTGGTTATGTAATCATTGTCAAATAATATCACTTCTCTGATATTCAGACTTATTCATAATATGAAAGGGTGGACCAAGAATAATGATTATAGTACATGTAATTCCTCCTCAGTCTTAAATTCTTTGAAAGAAAGAGTTACAACTCTACCCACTATTCTAAGAATCCCTTATTTATTTATTCTACCTTTACAGTGTTCTCCCCACACTTTATATCATAGCACCTGCCACTTCCTTCACTTGAAATATCTATTTCCTATCTGAATAACGCTTCTCTTTAAAGTCTGTCTTCAGTTTTAGTGTATCCATATGAAAGCTTTCTAGATTACCACAATGAACTCTCCATTTCCTGAACTTTGCTATATTTTTAGCACTTGTTTTTCATAGCACTGGTTTTCAACCTCTACATCTGTTTTAATATACATAACAGATAGTATTTAATGTGTTTCCATATCTTAACAACTCCCTAATAAATCTTGACAATAATATTTTGGTATTTGGATGCTATTTGATTATTATTCCCATATTTATATAAAGCCCAAAGGATTATTTAATAAATCTCTCAGTCACCAGGGTTACTCGTTTTCATAGACAATAAAGTTGACCATAGCTGGCCTCAGCCACAGCCTTCTATCCAGTTGCAGTGCTTTTGTTCTTCTCCCTTTTAGGTGGGCTTGAATATGTGATAGTCAACATGTATTGCATCAGTAGTGACCGCTGGAGTTTTGTGTTAGGGGGGATTCTGAAGTTACCTCTGGGTTCAGAAAAATTCTCACAATAGATAGATTAGTAGTTTCTCATCTGGTTTGGAGGTGGAAAGTGACACTGTAATTGCCGTCCCCACACTAGGCTCTAGCCTTCAATGTTTTACTGTCCTAATATGTAGCATTGTCTAAAGGGCAGTAGGATAAAGTAGAAAGGGCTCTGGAGCTAAAATCATGAAGTCTGTCCTGGCTAATATACTAACCAGCCCTACCACCAACCATCGGACGACTTTGGTAATGAACAATTTTGTTTTGTAATTTTCAGCTTCTTGATTGTAAAATGGAGATTTTGTGTACAGCACTGGCCACCATATAGGATTACTGAGTATCATTTAAAATAATATTCGTGAAACTATTCTGTAAATCAAGGACACAAAATGTCAGGCATGACATCAACAGGCTAAAAATGAGAAAGCACACAGTCATATCAGTAGATGCAGGAAAAGTATTTGACAAAATTAAGAACCATAATGATAAATACTCTCAGTAAACTAGGGTTAGAGGGTATGATGGTTAATACTGAATGTCAACTTGACTGGATTGAAGGATACAAAGTATTGATCCTGGGTGTGTCTGTGAGGGTGTTGCCAAAGGAGATTAACATTTGAGTCAGGGGGCTGGGAAAGGCAGACCCACCCTTAATTGGTGCAATCTAATTAGCTGCCAGCCTGGCTAGAATATAAGCAGGCAGAAAACTGTGAAAATAGAGCCTGGCCTAACCTCCCAACCTGTATCTTTCTCCCATGCTGGATGGTTCCTGCCCTTGAACATCAGATTTAGTTCTTCAGTTTTGGAACCTGGACCGGCTCTCCTTGCTCCTCAGCCTGCAGATGGCCTATTGTGGGACTTTGTGAGTTAACACTTAAAACTCCCATATATATATATCCATTCCATTAGTTCTGCCCCTCTAGAGAACACTGAAAACACCAAAAGCTGGTGATATAGAGCAACAGGGATTCCCATTCATTACTGGTGGGAATGCAAAATAGTACAGATACTTGGGAAGATAATTTGATAGTTTCTTATAAAACTAAAGGTACTCTTACCACATGATCAGCTGTCTGATATTTACCCAAAAAGTTTAAAAGTGATGTCCACACAAAACCTACACTGTATTGGTTTTTAACAGCTATATTCATAATTGCCAAAACATGGAAGCAAGCAAGATGTCTTCAGTATATACATGGTATATACTGTGGTACGTCCAGGCAACGGAACATTACTCAGTGCTAAAAAGAAATAATATTAAGCCATGAGAAGACATGGAAAAATCTTAAATGCATATTATTAGTGAAAGAAGCCAACCCAAAATAGCTTCATACTGTATAATCCAACTATGTGACATTCTGGAAAATGCAAAACTATGAATACAGTAAAAAGATCAGTGGTTGCAGGAGGGAGGCAGGGGTGTGTGAATCAACAGAACACAGAGGATTTTCAGGGCAGTGAAACTATAATATCTGTATTATACTGTAATGATGGATACATGTTTATACATTTGCTCAAAGCCATAGAATGGACACCAGAAGTAAATACTAATACAAACTTTAGACTTGCGTGATTCTGATGTGTCAATATAATTTTATCAATTATAACAAATGTATGTGAGATGTGGACAATAGAGTAGGCTATGGATGCATGGTGGCAAGGGGTATATGGAAAGTTTCTGAACCTTCCTCTCAATTTTACTGTGAACCTAAAACTGCTTAAAAATAGTCTTTCAATATGAAAAGGGAGGCATTTCTATTTTTGCCTTGTCACAGAAAATTTAAAAAACAGGGGCAACAGACAATCAGAATCTTGCAATCTCAGTAAAACAATACTAACATATCAATGCTTTTCCTTTCCCTTGCTTTCCCATCTGTCTCTTTACAAACTGGTTGTAATCATGTTAAATATATTTTACCCTGGTTTTTAATTTAAAATGATATCCTAAGCAGTTTCTCTGTTTCCACATGATTTTTTTTTTAAAAAACATCAGTTTAATATAACATAATAATTTACTGGATATGCCATAAGTCTCTGAAATAATCCCTGCTGTGCCTATTACAACTGAAAATATATCTCTGTTTTGTCTTGCTTGTAAAATTAAGCTGATTATTTGGTATACATTCATGCAATCCAGAAATGCCACATTCAACCATGCTTTCCACACACATTATTGACTGCTTGATGCCAAGTACTGAATTAGTATCTAGGTATGTAGTGGTAGGCAGAAGTTACTGCCCCTGGCCTTAAGAAAATGTATAATCTAGTGGGGGAAAGCAGAAACAGATATTTTAAAAATGGATATAAATAATTATATATTTCCAAACTATAATAATATTATGAATGAAAAAACATGGTGCTTTGAGAAAAAAACACTTGAAGAATTGAAGAGGGATACCCATTTTAATTGTGTGTTCAGGGACTACTTTTCTGAGAATGTGCCATTTCCAAAGGATTAAAAGCAGCCAGGGTCATAGAAATGTGAGGAAATATGACTCCAGATAGAGCAGACTATATGTGGCAAGGCCTGAAGCAGAAATATGCTTGGGGGGTTTCAGGAACGAAGCAAGAGGAAACCAGTGTGACTAAGGAGGGTGTGTCCTGAGACGAGGCTGGGGTGAGATCATGCTAAGCATTGTGTTGTCATGAAATTCGGATTTGATCTCATAGGAAATGAGATTTGATAGATCTTAAAGAGGGTGGAGGCATGATTGTTTTTAAGAGAATGGTTGGAGACCTGCAAGAGCGAATGAAGACAAAAGAAACAATGCAGAATCCAGATGAGAGAAAATAAAGGCTTTTACTAGAAAGCAGAAATAGAGATGGGAAAGAAAAGATGAATTGAAAACATGCTTTGGAGGTAGCCTTGATAGGAATGTATTTGATTAGAGGTAGTGGTAAAGAAAAGGTTAATTGCAAGAATGATCCATATACAAACTGTGGTGGCTATGTAATGTGACACTTCGGCTAGACGGGTGAGGGTGGGCCACGGAGAGATTCTCCTAAGATTTGGAAGGCAGTTATTTTGTGGCTCACACCCATTGTCACTAATCTACTGATTCACCACCTTGGCGTGAGGCAGCAGCTGAGCCTGTAACTATTCAACCCCTTCCTCCAAACTTTCCTTTAGCTTCTCCAACTTTTGGACCAAGCCTGCAGCACTATGATGAAGGGTGTTTTCTTCTGCAGATCACCCAAACCACCAAAGACAAAAAATGTGGTTTCACTCTGTTCTGAGGAGTTCCAATTCATGCCTATGGGTTCTTTTTCTTAATATCCTCACACTATATCGTCTTCTCTTTTTCGCTGTCTACCCTCTGGACTTCATGCACAAGCAGCAAACACAAAGACAGCAGCCTTACAGAAAGTGTTTAACCAGCCTCCACAACGGTATCAGGCCAAATCCCTGTAACAGACCTGTCTGTTACAGACTTGACTGACCATAAACAAAAGTTAAGTTCTTCCAACATTTTGCAGAAAATTTGCATGATTATTAATAGTATAATATTTATTGCCATGTGGTGTTCCATACTACACATCTTCATTTTTGTTGACAATTGTCATGTACAAGGATAAAATTTTTGCTAAAATCGTAACTTCTTCTAAAAAGTATATGCTTCTTTAAGACAGCTCACTGAGTTGTTCCTTAAAATGATTTTTCTCTATCTATTGGTCTGACTATAAGCAACTTATTCTTTAAGTCTAACAAAGAGACATAGAGTGTACCTATTCTCTTATGAATTATACTTACATAGAAATCTATTGCTCATTACGAGGCTATTGGTTAAGACAGGTATAATCACCACTGTCACAAAAATGTTATTCAAAGTTCCAAAATAATTATAGTACCTTATACCTCATCTTGAAATTTTGAGGGACACAAAATTAAGACCTAAGAGAGGAGAGAGCAACAGAGACACATAGATAAAAAGAGAAAGTGAAAGAGAAAGAGAAAGAAAGAAATGTGCTTTTAAGGAGGTTAAGATAATAGTAACTCTGAGTTGCTCCAGAGAAAAGGAATACAAATTTTTCTGTATTAGAGGGATTTTCTGTTTTGGAAAAGAAGTCTCAATTTTGGCTTGAATATAGAATCAAGCCATTTTAGTCATTTTCTTTGAGTTAAGTAAGACTTTCAAGTTCTGAAAGCTATCAAGATAAACTCCATATCATTACAAAATAGTGAAATAAAATTATTGCGAAGTGTAATTTCAGTGAAGCCAGAACTGCTGCTGGAGGTTCTGGATAAATGTCCCTTACACACAGGGTGTAGAAAAAGGCTGGGATTGATGGAAAGTGTCTGGAGAAAATGGGAATGCTGACTATGATGTATTCATTGGTGGAACAGACCTGCCATTATTTCTGAGAAGCAAATGGAGACTGAAGACAATGTTATTTGAAATTACCTAAATAACGAAAATTATGAAAATATACATAAATAAAAGTAAAAAAAATCAATTACTTGAATTATTTAAGGAGTCAGGGCGGAGTTGGTACCGTTGAGCCCAATTGCCTAAGCATGACTGTGAGGATCCTTTTGCATTGTTCAAATGCATTGATTTGTTATTCAACTCTACTTCTCTTTCTATGGGTAAATTAACTTTCTGTTTCATGACTCCTTCCCTTCTTCATTCTTTCTCAAATGCTTTAATCTCCTGTAGCCTAAGTAAATCTTCTATTGGCACTGGGTCCCAGAAAGAAATAATGTCTTCTTTTGCTGAGGTATCGTGTTTTGACAAGAAGAATCTTACTGTTCTGATATTTTCTAATCTTAACTGGATTCAAGCAGTTAGTCATTAAACTCCCCAGCAGAGTGAAAGAATAGTCTGTAGTGGTAGTTCCCCAAACACCATTGCTTCAAGGGATCTAATCATCCAGATAGATATCAAAGAGTACTTACATATTAAAAAATGACACTTCAGACATATGTACTATGTTTCATGTGTACGCAGATACTGATTGATTGATAAATTAGAAACTTGTTTAAAAAATTCCTAAATTTATTTATTTATTTAAGACAGAGTTCTCATTCTGTCCCTCAGGCTGGAGTGCAATATCACGATCTCAGCTTACTACAACCTCCACTTCCCAGGTTCTAGTGAGTCTCCTGCCTCAGCCTCCCGAGTAGCTAGGATTATAGGCGTGCTCCACCATGCCTGGCTAATTTTTGTATTTTTAGTAGAGATGGGGTTTCACCATGTTGGTCAGGCTGGTCTTGAACTTCTGACCTTACTATCCACCCGTCTTGGCCTCCCAAAGTGCTGGGATTACAGGTATGAACCACTGTGGCTGGCGCATTCCTGAATTTAAGCTACTTTTTTGAGCATTTAGTCACTCAAAAATAAAAATGTAGTTTCCATTATACAAGATTGCTCAATTTTTAAATGTTGCCTTTTTTTTAATGTACTTTTTTTGTCAAAACAAGGGCTGGGCATGGTGACTCATACCTGTATTCCCAGAGCTTGTGAGGCTGAGGCAGGAGGATGGCTTGAGGCCAGGAATTTGAGACTAGCTTGGGCAACATAGTGAGACACTGTCTCTAGAAAAAAATTTTTTTAATTAGCCAGGCATGGTGGCAAACACCTGTAGTTCCAGCTACCTAAGAGCCTGAGGCGGTAAATTGCTTGAGCTCAAGAATTAGGCATTACAGTGAGCTATGACTGTGCCACTGCACTCCAGCCTAAGTGATAAACAAAACAATGTATTTTATTGCTTAGAAAACCAAGTAATTTAAAAAGGACACATTATATATATATATATATATATATATATATACATATATATATATACACACACACACACACACACATATTTATATGTGTATAAATATATATGAGTAGGTAAAGAACTCAGTTTGAGTCACAGTCATTTTTTAAACCACTGTTTTCCAGAATTTGGTCAAATTTTCTTATTCTCTGATGCCTTCTTTTTCCTGGAGATATTATGGATTCATATATTTAGATTTTATTTAGATTTCGTTAGGAAAAAGAGATAAGCAAATGTCCTCTAGCTACCATTTTTAACCAGACATCTGTTTGCAAAAGTTTTAACATCAAAAAAGGACTCTCGTGCTTGGAAACACTGGGATTGCACATGGCCTCTGCCACTGACCTGTGGTATGATTGTGGACCAGTGATCTGCACCTCTTGTGCCCCAGGTTACTCCTCTGTGAAATGAACACTCTTGCCAGATGATGGCTAGACGGTCACCAGGTCTCCTATTTGCTAGTATGGTGCTCTCTTTGGCCAATAAAATAAAGATGAATAGGCCTCCTGCCTGCATACAGTCATCAAACTCATCAAACTGGGAACAGGAAGAGAGAAAAGACTGGGAGCCTGAGCTGAATAGAGAGGCAGGAAACAAGGTGCTAATAAAGGAAAGGAGCTTTGAAGGTGACAGAGTCCGAGGTTGAAGCATAAATATTAGAGAAGCTTGTGTCAAATCCAAGGACTACGTCAACATGGTCCCTAGCATGAAAGGGAAATTGACTTGGCAGTAATAATCTACACAGAACTAGGAGGAGAAAATATAGGAAACAAAGGCCAAGAAGTAGGCGGTTGTGGTAATTAAAACAGGAAATAACTGAAGCCTGGATACATACCCTGGCGGGGGAAGAGCAAAGAGGGATTATATGTTTCACTTAGAGAGATAGGGATGAATACAACCGTATCCCTTAATTATTTTTCTCTAAAATAAACTGGCATGTTTCTAATAATGAGAAATCTGCATGTTTCTAATAAAAAGACATTTCTAAAACAGTTTGGTCAGGATTAAGGCTAGGAGGTTGAGAAACAGGAGTTTTAACTAAATGCAGATGAATCTGGAAAGAAAACCACCACCACCAGCAAAAACAAAACAAAAAGAAAATTCTGATGTAGCCAAACAAAATAAACAGCAATTTCAACTGGCTGGCTTTCTTGCTCGTGTTTGTGAGCCCAGATAAGGAGCTTTGTGGTGGTGGGAGGCAATGAAGCCTTAATTGCCTATTAACCGGCTCCTTCTGGATGCATCCTCTGCACTCTGTCGCCTATCCCCTGACTGGGCCGCTGCTGCCTATGCTAAACGGGTTCTGATCAGCTAAACATCACACAGTAATTTAAGCTGGAAATTTTAGTTAAATCCAGACAATTCCCCAGCATCTTTTCAAAAGGATGAAGGCTTTAATCAGTACAATACAAACCACGGGGAATAAGGGAGAGATCAGGTCAGAATGTGGGTCAGAAAAACTATAGAGGAAGTGCTAATGGGATAAGGGCGCCTGAGCTTTTTATCTTATTAGCGCTTCCCATGTCAAATTAGCAAAAGGGTTCAGGCACTAAAGTGTTAGATAAAATGTTCATATGGTATGTGTTCCCCGGAAGAATTCTCGAAGAGCTTCTTCCAAGGAGATTCAAGTTTTCTTCGCTTTTCTTTTTTACCTTTGGAGGCAAGCGTGATCATGGTAAGTCAGACTCCTGGTGACCTCTGTGGAACTATGGCTTAGTCAGCAGGGCTGCCGCATTATAAAACTCTAGACAGCACCATTCACAAAGAATATGATGTGAATGGTGCCCATGAAGCCATGCAAAGCAGGAACTGTGCAATACAGTGGCCTTTCATCACGACAGATTTCCTTTTGGTAACCATGGAGTAAAATATATAAATTCCAGAACCTGCACCTTGAAAATATACTTGTGATTTGGAACTGCAGTATTTATTTAAATAGCAGGTGTGCAAATCAGTATCATCAGATTATCTTTTCCAATATTCCCATGTCAGGGCCCTTTCCCATCTTACTCTTTGCATCACATGGATAGGTAATTAAAAGGATGTAGGCAGTTATTTTAAAAATCTATTCATTCAATAAATTTGTACTAAGAACTTTCTGTGTGCCAGCCACACCGCTCTTCTCTCAGTTAAATTACCTAACAGAACTAAAACACTTAGAACAGTGTTAGCGGGGAATTTTATTATCATTATTAGTTTTGAAACATACTAAGCTCCTTCTTACCTCAAGATCTCCTTTTACTCTTCCCCTCTATTTTAGAAGATTTCTGCCCCTTTCCACTTTCTTACTTCATGGCTACATTCTTCTTGCTCTTTGGGCCTAAGCTTAAAATTCACTTCCTAATTATTCTATCTAAAGTAATTTCTCTCCTCCTCTTCTCTATTTGTACCTGTTTCAGCCCCACACTGGTTTCGCACACAGCATCTGTCATCATCTGTCAGTACCCTATTACTTTATTTACTTACATATCATCTGGCTTATCTGATGGTGGGTAATTTTCAAAGAAGGACCAGTATTGTACATCAAAGGACCTGAAACAGTCTTTATTAAAAGGATGTATGAATAACCGAGTAACCACAGCACCTTAATTTTCCCAAGAAAAACTTAGTTTTCAGCATATTCTTTTTCTGTGTTTCGGAGTCAAATTGTGAAACCAATTTTGGGTGGGATATAGTTATTAACATGTTTACTGATTTCTTTTCAAGTTTGGGAGAGGTTTGAATTCAAGAGAAACATGACAGTGTGAAAGGGGCAGTTTCCTAATAGTGCATGGCAGGGGCAGCCTCATAGGACAGTGCTGTGCAGGTTCTTCACCATACCACAATAAACACTCTGAAGCCTAAAGTCAAAATACGAAACATTCAATTGTTGAATGTGAATATAGTCTTGATTCACTAACACAAGGGCTGTTTGTGTAAACTATGCAACTGTGCACTTGTTTATTTTTTAGGAAGAGATGGTTTCCAGGGTATTCCATATTCCGAATTTATTGAACTAGACACTCAAATGCAGCAAATAAAGACTATGATGTCCTGTGTAGTATATAAGATATATATAACATTGCCTTGTGGCTGCAGAGATGCTTGCCACCAATATTGCCCTGAAATTTTACCGCTGATTGATGTTTATTTAGATCAACTGAACCACCAGAAGATTCAGCTAATTTTATCCAAGCAAGTCACTGATAATGTCAAAGACATAATTCATATTTTTTTTAGTCAGTTACCAGAACTCTGTACCTACACCGTGTCAATAGTTGATATCGCTTTCATTAAGTAGCAAATTTCAATCGAAAAGATGAATTAACCATTGTTAGAAATGACAAGCTCTGATTATACAGTTTAATAAAGGCTCTTTAGTTGCAGTGGAAACTTCCTCAGCTAGCTCAAATAAACAATTTGTTGTTAATGCATGATATCCTCAGAGAAATAAGTTATAACCACGTCTCTTGGGAACTAGAGCCCCCAGAGACTGAGGCATCTACCTGCTCTGTTTACCTCACCTCTTTAGTGCCCGATGCAATCTATCTTCTTTGGGTGCTTCTGCTTCATTGTTTCTACTTCTCTCTAGAGAAGGACATTGGTGCATCATGGCTGATCATGGCTGCTCCAAACCTCATGTGACGTGACCTTTCATTCTGTAGTCCTCTCCCATACTATTTTCTAAATATGCAATTTGTTGAGAGAAACTAATTAGTTGTTGTCAAGGGAATGGATTGATTTTCCTAGGTCTGATGTTCACCTTTGACTTAATCTGCCATGTTGTGATGGCTGTGTACCATGGTCACATGGCTGTCTAATCCAGTCCTTTAGTGGGAATTGAAAGAGGAACTGAAATTCTAAGCTGTGTATGTCACCATATACCACATAATCAATCTTCAACATTTATCAACACACAACAAAAGTTCATGGAAACAAAAAGAAGAGCAGAAAAACTGAAGTAGTTTTTAGAAAAATATATAATGGAGATTTGGGGAAAACGCATCTTGCTTCGTACATAGTTTTCACTGATCTCATCACTAGGTTAAAGGCTACTTTCATGATGTAGCATAAGATTCTTTAAATTTATGAAGCACAGTAATTTTATTCTAAATAATCTTTCTCATTTTAATTTTATTCTAAATAATCTTTCTCATTTTATTCTAAATAATCTTTCTCATTTTAATTTTTCCTCCCATGCATACATGGGGATGCATTTCAGGGGTAATATGAGGAATATAATTGGATTCCACTTTCTTTTTTCCAGCTTTCACAGGGTCTAAGTCCCCTCAGGCATGATTTCCCTGACTTAAGTTTCAATGAATAACGATCTTTGGTTTTCAGTACATATCTTTCTTTCCGTCTTTATCTTCCACCTTTTCCTTTTATCTTCCAAAATCCATTATTGTTTTCTCTAAACAACAATTCTCAGTTTCTTTTGTAGTTACACAACTGTTGTGAATATTAATGGTATTCTTCAAGGGATATTATTTATAGCAGGAAATATGGGTCTTTGATCAGTGTTTTTCTTAAACGAAAACCTCATGAATTGTGGGTAGATTGTATTTCTCTTATCTTAGGTTGGGCATTTCGGTGCTCATTTCAATCTTTCCTTATGTTACAGAGTTGGAGGCTGTTGGAGACTTTTAAGTTGTTCTTTTCAAAAAGCCTTTTTCTCCTTTATTATGTGATCTCTCTAAAGCTGGCTCTGGGAATGGTGATGTCTGCCCTGGTTGGAAATCCTTTTGCTACACTCCCTAAAGGCAGCAAGCAATTCAGGGGGGAGTGTGTAATTTGTTTTGTACCATGGAATTCCTGCCATGCCTATATGTATTTAGACCACAGGCAAACCAATAAAGTTGTCATAGAAACAAAGCATTTCATGAATAAATCAATCCATAACAAACTTGTAAACTTCAAACAACCCACTGTGCTTTAACAACACATCCGTTACACACACAAAATAATCATGTTTGTAATGAGCAATGCACAATATTATTCTTTCCCATACATTTGGTCCTGTTTGCCATCTTATAAATATTCCTTAATGTATTTTTATGCAGCCTGTAGATTCCTACTGAGCTGGAATGAAATAAGTAACTCCAGCTGGCATGATAATACCAGAAAAGCAGACTTTAAAAAATGTACCTTATGGTGAACCCCAGTTCACACAATATGTTTGGAAAACCTATTCAGATCAGAGGGGATTGAAACTGTGGCTAATAAAGTTTCCTCGTGTTGATCAAATCCAATATTCCTTTTTTATTTTTCAGTTTGCTTGTTTGGCTTTTAATATCCTGCTCTGCATATAGTGGGCATCTTCACAGAATGTGGTTGACTGGCAGCGGGGTGGGGTGAGGTATTTGAAAAGTGGCACTGGGTGTTTTAGAAAGGATGAACAATCTGTGCCAGAAACTATCATGACCTGAATGGAACAAGAAAATGCTTTGAGGGAAAAAAAGAATATTTGTGTGTAACACTTAAGTTCCCTTGCAGATGGTAAATCGACAAGGAAAAGGCAGAACTAGAGAAGGAGGTCAGTGTAGTACAAGTCCTCTGGAGCTTGCTTTGGCTTCCAGAACATGAGAACTTTTCTTATTTTCATTTGGTGTGAAATTCTCTCTGTGACTCCATTTAGGTATTGTCCTGCCTAACAGACATACTGGACTAGATCACCTTATTGTGGTATGTTCCTCTATTCCCATGAGTTCTGTTAACACCTTTGGCCACACCTTCATTGTGACATCTCAGCCTAAATTAGATGCCTGTCATCAGATGATCGAGGGGGCCTCTGTCCATATATTAAGCTATAGATTAGAATTTTGTTTTCTAAAACTGCCTTAGTAATATTCAGCCTTACTATGTTGAATCTCATGACATCGGGAAGATTCCAGAACTTTTCAGCCACTGTTAATTATTAAAATTTAGTCTAGTCTAGTTTATAACTTGAATTCCATATTTAAGTCAAATTCTCTTCTTCAACGTTTTTAAGTGGGGAGAGTGGCTTTGGCCAGCCCTCTCTCTTCACCTTTCCTATTCCAGGGGTTTATGTAGATCCCTGGGACACCTCTTTTCCTGAGCACTACCAGGTCTGGATGGACAGAAGAGGTTATAATGTTTTGTTTAAGCTACTGGGAAGACTCTTGCTCATTCTGCTCTCTGTGCTTCTGGTGGCCTTCATCAAGTGATGGTCTCGCCCAGGTGGTATACATGGTTTCCTTGGATCCATGGTAGGCTTCCCTAAAGCCCATCAATTATTGATAACATCCTCATAAATGGTATACCACCTCTCTTTTACCCTTGTTAGGGGTTGTGTTGGGTGGAATAGTGTTCCCCCAAAAATCATATTCGCTGAAAGCTGTGAATGTAACTTTATTTGGAAATAGAGTCTGCAGATATAACAAAGTTAAGATAAAGTCACTCTGGATTAGGGTGGGTTTTAAATCAGTGATGAGTGCCTTTAAAAGAAGAGGGAAATTTAGACACAAAGACACAGGGGAGGAGAAAGCCAGATGAAGACAGAGGCAGAGATTGGAGTGACCCATCTACCAGCCCAAGAACTTCTAGGATTTATGACAATTGTGAAAAATTAGCAAAACGTAAGGCAGAATTCTTGTCTAGAGCCAAAGGGAATATGGCCCTGCCAACGCATTGATATGGGGCTTGTAGCCTCTAAAATTGTGAGAAAATAAACTTGGTTTAAGCCACCCGGTTTGAGGTCCTTTATTATGGTAGCCCTGGGAAGCTATTAAACAGATCTACACCTCAAATTTCATTTTTAGGTGAGAAAAAAAGAACCATTCAACATCCTTACAAACCTTGAAACCAGTGCACTCCAAACTGAAGTCACTTTCTTTCCCTAAATCTGCTCTTCCATGTGTATCTCCAGATCAAGCCTGGCATCCCACTCCTCTGTGACTCTAGCCTCCCTCTTGACAGTTGTCTTCTACTCTTCCCTTTCTCTCGCGTCTTCTCCATCCCCACATTGTTAAGGCCTCATTTCTTTATTGGGGAAGTCTAGACTCTTGAGGTTTATTATGCCTCCATCCTTTGCCCTTGAGGTGTCTCATTAGCCTCACCTGCAACCACAGGTTCACATTATGCTTTGCTTCCTATGTCAAACTGTACCTCACTCACCCCAGCTAAGGTAATTACCCTTTTTTTTGTTCCTTCTCTGGGCCCCCATAGCACTTTTGTGTCAGTCAGTCACCGATGTCTTCTGCTCTGACTCAGTAAACTCTGAAGTCATTGGGGCAGGCACTTTGCAGTCTTCATCTCTGTTTCCCCCAGTGCTGAGCAGAAAGCCTGATTAGACAGAGCAAGGAGAAAGGCATGGTATGGGTGGAAGTACAGCAAAGCAGATTACACCTAAGAGAAAGGGATAAAACTCCAGAAGGATAAAACACCTGTATAAAGGGGTATTTCAACTCTCCTGGAACTTTGACTTCCCATAAATGGTAAAGGGGCTCATGGAAGTTATGTAATAAATACAGGACAAATGATAACATTCCAACATGGTCTACAATGTGCCAGACCTATGCTGAGCACTTAACTTGCATCTGTCCCTTCATCTACACAACAGCCTCTGACAAATTCCTTTTATTGATGAAGCAAATGGGGCTCTGAGACATTAAGTAAATTGCCCTAGGTCACACACTCGATAAGTGGCAGGAATGGGATTCGAACTCAGTTGTGTATGAATCTGATCATGGTTTTAACACCTAAGATTTATCCTGTCATGTTGCATAGGTTCTGAGCATTATGAGGATTCTCCCACAACTGAGGAAGTGCAGCTGCTGAACGCAGTTTTTCTTTGATTAAGTCAACATCAATCTAAAGTCAGTAAGGAATATCTTCATTAAAGAATATTCGGCCCAAGTTTCATACCTTAGTGATTTATTTAATCTTCGCATCATAGAGAAGTGTATTAAACAGCTTTAGGATATCAGTGAGAAAATTTTTCTTAAACATTTATATGTATTTCTTTAAGTGTTAAATAGAGTTATAATAATTATATAAAATAATGGAAAACATTCATTTCTCTCTCTCTCTCTTTTTCATCTTTTTCCTGAACCATGAATTGCATATAATGCCTTATAGTTTGTAAAAATATCTTCATATTTACTTAATCATATAAAATATTAATTATGAAATACATTATATGAAAACATAGTAGTAGTAATTCATTTGACCAGCATATTTGGAGAGTTGAAAAGATACAGCTTCTCAGGGGTCCTCACCATCAGGCTGGGCCAGATGTCCTAGGACAGTCAGTACTGATTTACCAATTCTGAGTGCACACTGTGCTCTGGGCATCCCTAACCACCCAGTGATCACTCAGCAGCAAGCTGAGCACATCAGGGCCAAGCTTAATCCTCAGGGAAACCTCATAGGCTGAGGGTAGTACAAAAAGACTTGTTCTGGATTACAACTGTTTTGGACTTAGATTTCAAAGAGTTTAACTTAGACTTTAAACTCTTAAAAATCACTATGTCAAAAGCAAAATCTATATAGGATTCTTAACCTAAGTACATAAGTGCATTTTTTTTTTGGCAGCAGAATATCCATAGGATTTAAAAGATTTTCAAAGTGGTTCATGAGCCAATGATGGTTAGAAATCATTTTATTTTTATTTTTATTTTTTACCTTGGGACTATTCTGGGGATCCCTATAAATTCTGGGGTCCCAAAACCTCTGGCCAAATAAAATTCCATCTGCCCCAGAAACTGTATGAAGCTCAGTTAACCCCCTCAAAACCTTTTAAAACATGTTTCGGCTTTGTGTAATTGCCTGTACCTATTCTTATTCTTCTAGATTCATTGTTAGGATGATAATTGTGGCTTTTGACTCCTGAAGGATACTGCAGCGTTCAAACAATGCAAAGTAGGCATTTAAAAATGTGGAAATTCAGGTTTCTTTGAGGAAGTCTTCATTGAGACTATTCCTTCTTAAAATTTCCATACAGATCTTTTTCCCACCTGAATTTACCTAAATACTAAGTTAGAAATAAAATCTATCTGTAGAAGAAAGGGGGTAAAAATCTTCATTCACCTATTATCCACTTGTTTTAGAGCAGAGAGAAACACATCTAAGATACACCTAAGGCACTATCTCAGTTCGGTTTTTGTAACCAGGAAGATTCAGTTTCATTTTTGTGCCCCCCACATACCAGCTGTTTGAACTGGGAGATAACGATAGTGGAGATAATAGTATATAATTCTCAGGAGAACAGTAGCAATTAAATGACTATTTGGTAATATTAAATGAGTTACTGTTTTTTTTATTTCAAGCATTGTATGAAGAGTTTAAAATAACATATGTCAAGTCAATCCTTTAAATAGTCCCAGTTTAAAGTGAGGAAATTAAGGCTCAGCTCAATAAAATAATAACCTCAGGTCTCATTTATTGCCTTGCACACAACACGTGCTTTTTATTTTATTTTAATTTCTTTTAGAGATAGGGTCTTGTTTTCTTGCCCAGGCTGGAGGGCAGTGGCATGATGGTAGCTTCCTGTAGCCTTGTCCTCCTAGGCTCAAGCCATACCTCCACCTGGCCTCCTGAGTAGCTGAAACTATAGGTATGTGTGCTGCCATGTCCGACTACAGATTTTTCTTTACTTTTTTATCTTTTATTATTTTTTAACCATACCTTCCATTTTTATTAATAATTGCCTTAAATTTTCAGCATGCATATATACATTAATAGAATCTAAAAGTGGCTGGGCACTGTGGCTTATGCCTGTAATCCCAGCACTTTGGGAGGCTCAGGCGGGTGGATCTCCCGAGGTCAGGAGTTTGATAGGGGGTTGTATTGAATCTGTAAATCAGATTCAGCCTGGCCAACATAGTGAAACCCCGTCTCTACCAAAAATATAAAAATGTAGCTGGGCATGGTGATGGGCACCTGTAATCCCAGCTACTCAAGAAGTTGAGGCAGGAGAATTACTTGAACCGAGGAGGGGGAGGTTGTAGTGAGCTGAGATTGCCATTGCACTGCAGCCTGGGCAACAAGAGCGAGACTCCGTCTCAAAAAACAAACAAACAAAAAAGAATCTAAAAGTTATTAACTCAGGGAGGCCGGGTGGGGAGGGGTAAAAAAAGAAAGTTATTAACTCTGCCCACCTTCTGACTCTAAAGGACCTTAGAACCCTCTAACTCCAGTTATTTTCTTCTAAATTATAATACAAGTTATAGTTGTTCAGTCTTTTAGTTCCATCTTGCTTTTTACCCTTCAAATGAGACATTATTTTGGTCTCATATAATCAGTTCTTTTTAGGTTTACCTATATTTTATTAGTTTCTTGCCCACTGTTTTTGAGTTATAACCCTTCCATGTAGCTCATTTTTGCTTCTTTTTTTATTGCATTTCAGGTTTTGGGGTACATGTGAAGAACGTGCAAGATTGTTGCATAGGTACACACATGTCAGTGTGATTTGCTGCCTACAGATCTAATTTTCTAAGAACCAAAATAACAAAGACTGATTTCAGATTCTAGTCAAAAGAAAAAATGACCAAGCTATGTGATTAAGAGGCAAAGGACATAAAGTATCTTAATATGATTCTTTTGTAATTTTTTTTTTTGAAACGGAGTCTTGCTCTGTCGCCCGGGCTGGAGTGCAGTGGCCCAATCTGGGCTCACTGCAACCTCCACCTCCCGGGTTCAAGAGATTCTCCTGCCTCAGCCTCCTGAGTAGCTGGGATTAGCCTGCCACCACACTTGGCTAATTTTTTTTATTTTTAATAGAGATGGGATTTCACCATATTGGTCAGGCTAGTCTCTCTTGAGCTCCTGACCTTGTGATCCCCCTGCCTCGGCCTCCCAAAGTGCTGGGATTACAGGCATGAGCCACTGCCCTCGGCCCTGTTTTGGATTTTTTAAAAAGTGCTCCACTTGCCTATTAAGATCTTTTTGTTTTCAACATTTATTTAGATACAGGGGGTACATGTGCAGGTTCGTTACATGGGTTTAATGCACTCAGGTACTGAGCATAGTACCCAATAGGTAGTTTTTGACTCCCACCCCCACCTCCCCCAGTATTCTGCAGTGTCTATTGTTCCCATGTTTGTGTCGGTGGGTGCTGAATGTTTGGCTTCCATTTATAAGTGAGAACATGTACATAGTATGTTATTAACAAAAATGTTAGTCTTTCATCTTCTCCTCAGTTTCCAGAGAAACAGAAGCCCTAATGTACATGATACATGGTTAGACTTTCTGTTTCTCCTGGCTCCATCCAACCAGCAGCAAAGCTGCTCCTTGGGGCCCCACCCACTGCTTCCTCTCTTTCCAGCTCTCTATCAGAAAAGGCGGATAACTTGCTGAAAGGCAAATACAGACATTATCTGGTAATTAGGCTCATTAATTTTATAGGAAATTCTTTAATTTTCTATGGGGCCATGTTCTTGAAATGCATTATCTCCCTTTTATGACTTCACTTGCCTCAATGTCAGTAGAGATTAAAGGTAACATGCCCTGCTGGGAAAAAACACAATTTTCCAGCAGCTGCATTTTGTTTTCCTTAATAATTAACAATTGCTGCTGACTAACCCTTGCAGCATAAAATGCCCACCTTATCACAAAAGAGTGGGCATTGGTTTGAGGAACTCACAAGGGATATCAGCAAAAGAAGTGTGATTAAAACATTAAAGATTTAAAGGTTGACATTAGGATGAAAGGTGGAATTACGGTAAATATAATGCTGTTTAACATTAAATGGAATGTGTTGTACTTGCAACAGTTGTTCATTTCAACATTAATTATTAAGGGAACCTGACAACTCATTTTTAATTCACAACTAAAGACAAAATTTCTTAAGATGTAAATACAACAAAGAAGCTCAGAAAGTTGGTGTTTTTATTCTCTTTTATTGTTCCATGATTTTTACCTTAATAAAATCTATAAGCAAATTAGAATGGAATGTATCTAAATTGTATAAACCAGGCTGTATTATTACATTCTCATATTGCTATAAAGAAATGCATCAGATTGTATAATTTATAAAGGAAAAAGTTTTAATTGATCAACAGTTGAGCATGGCTAGGGAGACCTCAGGAAACTTACAATCATGGCAGAAGGTGAAGGGGAAGCAGACACTTTTTCCACAAGACAGAGGAAGGAGAAATGCAGAGTGAAGTGGGACAAACCCCTCAAAAAATCAGATCTTGTGAGAACTCACTCACTGTCATGAAAGCAACATGTGGGGAACCACCCATGATTCAATTACCTCCACCTGGTCTCTCCCTTGACATATGGGAATTATGAGAATTACAGGAATTACAATTCAAGATGACATTTGGGACACAAAGCCTAACCATATCATAAGCTTAGTTGTTGGTGAGCTGATATTATGCCACTGGACAGACAGATTAAGAAGTAAGTCAGGTTATATTGGAAATTGTTTCACATATTCTTCATTATTTTGACTTGAAGATTTTCTTGGAGACACACACTTTAAACAGGATTTGTAGCAAACTTTGTATTTTAAATCAGTTTTCTTCTAAGGGGACAGCAAACATGTTCATTCTTTGTCTTTTAATAAGAAACAAACAGTGGATGATAATGTGGTCAAATATGCATCACCTGGGTTTATATGTGAAATCAGCCAATATTCAAATTGGATTCTCAATCTACTGTCAATTACTATGTGCATGCTCTTTGTTGAGTAAAACTTGGAGGAAATTTTTGATGACCAAGTGACATATTGTATAAATGTACTTGAAAAAAAGAGAGAGAAAAAATGATACAGTGAAGAAATGTATGGTGGGAAATTCAAAGGGCAATTTTGGTTAATTCTTTCTGGTAAAATACAATAAAAGTCAATAGTGCTACTATGTGATTATGATTTGTTTTCACATTAAAGAACATCTACGGATTGGTATCAGGGTTACCAATTAGCAGGGTTTAGATTCCATGACCCGAAATTGTTAAATATATAGGAACATCATTAAATATCTTTGAATTCACCTTTTTAAAAATTAATTGTGTAATTTAAAAAAGCCACAGTAAGTTACTGATAAAAGGTAGTTTCCTTATTGCATGTTTTTCTACTTTTCGCTTAGGTGGGTTTCTTTCTTACATCTCAGTTGTCTCCATCTGTACTAGGAAGGAAACACCATTACTGATGCATGGCAGGTCATTATATTCAACATATCATTACAGAGTCAACCAGTTTAGGCCAAGTTATGCTGCAGTAACAAAAGATCTAAAAATGTAGCAGTTTGCATAAATGAAAGTGCATTTCTCACTTATATCACATATTTATTGAGTGTTGTCTTTGGTTCTTTATTCTGGGACTCAGGCTTAGGTATCATCCCCAATGTGGGATGTTGTTAGTATCATGGGAGAGGGGAAAAAAAGAAGACAGAAGCACTCGATGATTCTTTAAGCTTTTCTTAAAAGTAGCATAGTCATTTTGCTCACATTTCAAAGGTCAAAGTGAGCTACAAGGTCAATTCTGACGTTAGTGGGGTGGGGAAGAATAAAAAAGGGAATCAATTTGGGAAAGGATAATAAAATTTACTCCCTCTCTACACAAACTATCTTAAATTTTTTCTATAATTATATCATTTGAGATATATGGACACAAGTTTTTTGGGGCATTTAGATTGGCAATTAGCACCCATCCTTTCTCTGATAATCTTACAGGGGAGAATCATCATGTTGATTTTATAATAGAAAAATATTAAATAAGAATGATTTTTAATTTAAAAACATCAAGTGCCCATCAGTGGACTGGAGATGCTGAGGAAACAGAAATCTGTCAACTGACCCTGCCCTAAGGAATATGAATCAGAAAAATTGGATAGGTATTAGTTGTCGCATATGCCTGTACTGCCATCTTGAAATGCTCATCTAGAATTAAACATGTCTTATGGATATTAGGGAAGCTAGGAGAATAAGATGAAACAGCTACTGCAAAACATAAGGTCATTACCCTTAATGGATAAAGGGGCAACTGCCCCTGAAATGAGTCATAAAACATTCATTTTACAAAATAGGAAAATAAAGCAAATTTATGATGATAGAGAACAATCTTTTTAGAACATCTCTTGAATAGTGTTGAAGAATTTGTGAAATGTTTTACCAGAAATAATCAATTTAAGTATGCAAGATATAGGCCACTAGCCTCATTTTCTGTGTAGGGGAGCTTGGGATTCAGGTTCGGTGAGGTAAGTGGCAGACCTGGGATTCAAACGCAGATCTCCCACTCTGATTTTGGTGTTCTCTCCACTGGCATAAGCTGCCTCCCAATACAGAAAACTATATCTTGCTAAATGGGGAAAATTTGGCAAATATGCTTTAATGGAAAAAAATATAGACTTGAGTTTGGTCCTGGCTGTGTTACTACTAAAGTGATGTTATATGTTTAGACAAGTCACTATAGCTTTGATGCCTCAGCTTCTACACCTCCAACATCAGGGCATTGGATTATGTATTTTCTCAAGGTCTTGTCTTAACAGTACTACTTGATAAATTAAACAACTTACAGTCTCTTTTCACTCACACTGACCCTCAGCACCCAGACACCTACCAAATCAGGAAGATAATGTTCTTTATCCAGCACACTAGCTAAAGCCACCCTGAAATTGGAAGAATTATTGTTAGCTCCAGAAACTCAGCTAGTCAAGGAGAAAAAAATAATGTGTTGGCTCACGCGACTGGGAAGGCCTAAGTGACACATTCTTCAGACATGACCAAAAGCAGGGATCCAGCTTTTCTATCCTTCTCTCTCATTTATATTTGTCTCAAAACAGCCTTATTCCCTTTCACAGTAAGCAAGCTGGGTTGCTTTATTTGTTGATATGTGAATATAACTGACCACTGATACCTCCAGAGATGCATCCTTCTAAACTAAAGAAGCCAGAGGACTTCTCCAAATCCAAATCCAAAGAGCTTTGAGAAGGACTCTGATTAACCAGGCTTTGACCATATGCCCTCCCCTCTGTTAGACCCATCGCCCGAAAGGGGAATGTAAACTGTGATTTACCAGACGTGTGTCACTCACCCAGCCCCTTGAACACATGTTTGGCAGGCCCACTGGAACCACTCAGTCAAGAGAAAAGGCAGTTCCCCACAGAGAGTGAGTGCTGTTACCAGAAGAATGGAGAAGGGGCTATGGTTAGAAAAGCACAATAAATATTCAGTGCACACAGTTAACATACATTTGAGCTGTCTCACTCACAGTTGGATTCCCAAATCAATGGATGAAAAACTGATGATGACACACACAGTTATAAGCTCTACACTATGAGAAGAAGGAAGGACAGAAAAAAGAAGAAATAGAACATTTAATGATATCCTGTGGAAGTTCTTTGGATTGAATTTTGGAAAACAGCGGCCTAAATCTCTATTTTACATGTATTTGTTTTATATCCCCTTTTAGGACAGAAAATTCTCATAGTATTTCCCAGCTGTTTGGAATTAACATTTTTGAAAAGTTTCATGAGACTCAAACCAGTTTTAAGTTACTTCTACATGACAAATATGTGAGAACTTACCAAATCCCTAACATTTTTGATAGCATAAATATAATGCTTGGAATTTAGAGGCAAACATCACTCCAACATAAAAGTATTAATTTAAAAAAAATGATCATTGTAAATTGATTGCAAAGAAATTATTTATGTGCAAAGAAATGTATTGTGGGGATCTAGAGGTAGGTAAGACAGATATTTCTCATGAAATAATCAACTGGATGGTCTGACTTTACCATGTTTGAAAATCTCTCTGAGCTTTACTTTCCTCTCTTGTAAAACTGAGATTGTTTACTTTCCAGAGCTGTTTGGAAAAATTACATGATAAAATGTAAAAACTGAACTTGGTAATTATTAAATATGTTTAAATTAACACCCTTTCTTAGCATTCATTTTTCAGCCTAAATTTTCAAACCTTAAAGGTTCATCTACTAAATGCTAGGTGTTGGGGGAGGAGAGCATAATTAATTAAAAGAAAAGAATCAGCTATAGTTATGAGTAGAAAACTGCTTACAAAACTCTTAGAAAAGAAAATAACCATTTACATAAAGATAAACAGTAGAAGGTAGCAAGTGTCAACCAAATGAAGTTCCCAGACATTAAATACTATAGGAGCTTAGGAGTGGGAGAAGTCACTTCAGGGGTAGTGAGCTCTAACAAGGCTTTATGGAGTCTTTGCAACCTTGAATGAAGCAAAAAGGAGGAAAAAGAACAGATTAGAAGAGAAAAATAGCATAAGCAAAAGGCATGGAGATGAGCAAATTGGGTATTTTTAAGTGACAGTGAATAGATTAAAATAATTGTAGTGGGCTGGGCATGGTGGCTCACGCCTGTAGTCCCGGCACTTTGGGAGGCCGAGGGGGCAGATCATGAGGTCAAGAGATCGAGACCATGATGAAACCCCGTCTCTACTAAAAAATACAAAAATTAGCTGGGCGTGGTGGTGCGCGCCTGTGGCCCCAGCTACTCGGGAGGCTGAGGCAGGAGAATTGCTTGAACCCAGGAGGCGGAGATTGCAGTGAGCCGAGATTGCACCACTGCACTCCAGCCTGGCACCTGGCAACAGAGCAAGACTCTGTCTCAAAATAATAATAATAATAATAATAATAATTTCAGTCAAAGAATTGGAGCAGTGCAATGTAGGGTATATAACAAGGCATGTTGATCAAGTCCAGAAAGTACAATGCTTTGACTGCCAGACTGAAGTATGTACACTTTCTCTCATCAAGTAAACAGATGATATTAGATATTCTTAAGGCAGGAAAGTGACATAAAATAGCTAATATTACTGATCAAATAGTATGGTAATATGTACAAAGACTTAGTTTGGCTTGGAGGGAAATTTTAACCTTAAAACTTCCGGCCAATATGCTTCTAAAAGTATTTTGGAGAATGCATGCTTACCAGGAAACCAGACTGTCCCTAGGCATTCAGCATTGTCACATTGACCACTGCCCAAAAGGTGCTTGCCTGTATTGATCTTGTCAAATAGACAGTAACTCCCCTCACCTGACAGGGTCAGCTACTGGTTTCCCTTTCTGCCTCCTGTGACCACAGCTCAGGATCCTTGCATGAGTCCTCTTCTTTCCCCCGATAGCATCAAGTTCACTTTCTTCAATACAGAGAGCATTCCATTTGGCATTGGTCAGAGAAAATTCTTCATTCTACTCAATGAAACAATCTACCCTTTAAGACATTGCTCATTTTGAAGCACAAGCTAGTCAGTGCTACCCCCCCAGACCTAATTCCTAATGTTGGAGAAAAGGGTCATATCCTCCCTTCACCTCATGTGGCCCATCCTGCTGGACGGGTTTCTCATTGCATTGCCAAGACTTGCAAGTGGTGTAATGACTCCCTAGCAGTCAGACCATCAGAGGCTGTGAGACTTTCACTAAGCTGATGAGGTTTCAATGAGAAGAATAATTAGATTTAAGATAAACATCTACTTCCTTTCCAAGTTCCAGAGATGGCTAAGAGCCTCGGGAAAAAAAAAAACAAAAAACAACAAACCCATTGCATTCTAGGCCAGTCCCAGGAGTGTCCTGATGAAGGCTATTTTTGAACCAGTGGTGCATGAGAAGAAAAATCTGCTTTGAATGTGGATGAGTAAACAACTCAGCACATAAAAATTTGAATTTGTGAAGAAATAATTTCTACATATTTCACCTTTTCTCCCCTATTCTCATCCCTGTCACATGGTTAAGAAAATAATGTTACTCTGAATACAGATAATCTGAAAACTCTAAATATCACTCTCTGAAGAGATATTTAATTTGAAAGTATTTTTCTAAATTAGAAAAAGAAAAAGTGTATACGATTTGTTCCTTTTTTGTGTGTTTTGTTTTTGTTTGTTTGTTTTTTCTTACCCACTACAAGCTTTCTAATTGGAGTGACTACTACCTAGTAGCACCAAGTAACTACTCTCCTGACCCTACCCCCTCTTTTGATGTCATTTGAAGAAACCAGCCCACTATATAAAGGAAGGTGAATGAACGTTCTTCCTACTCATCTCTTTACCAGATAGGAAATGTGAGGCCCTGAACGATCTCTGTGCAATTTGATCCAATCAGAGGGAGACCGTAGAACCACTCTCACATTTGAAAGTGTAAGAAAGCACAGTGTAGGAGAAAAACACAGGCTTGGTAGTTAGGTAAATTTAAGTTTAAATTCTTTCTCTGATTCTTATTAACTACATGAAGTTTAGGAAAATTAATTTTCTGAACCTCAGTTTGGCCATGTGCAAAAATGTAAACAAGTGTGGTCATGAGGATTAAAAAAATTATGTGTATTAAATACAAGTAGCTCAGATCCTGACTCATTAAATGTCCAACAAATGGCACATATTTCCTTTTACATATTTTTGCATTAAAAAAAATATTTAAGTATTTCCATCTACTTATCTAACCATCCATCCATGCATCCATCCCTCTAGAAAAATCAGAGAAACATATAATTAATGCTGAATTTTTATGCTAATGCATGTCTCCTAATCACAGTGCTTTCTGTTTATGGATCATTGGAATAAAGCATTTTTTTTTCTGGAAGAAAAACACAGTATAAGCTTTTTTGAAGTTTGGAAATTAGCCTTAAGACCCACAGTTACATTGACTGAATTTTTGAGGCATGTGGATAAATATTTTTTAAAAGCATACATACATTTATACTAGGTAAAGTGTGCTTAAAATTGAAATTTTGAAACTTGTAATTCTCACTAAGTTTCTTTCTTATACTGCTGTACTAATAGTATAGTATTTTGCATAACATCAATGCTCATACAATATGCCCTTATTAAATTTAATTGACAACTGAGAGAAAAAAAATGTGGATTACCATTTAAGGGAATTAGCACTTAAGTAAATAAAAATCAAACACCCGCCACACCCAATAGTCCTCAAACAACCACAGTCAAAAGAAGATTATTAAAGTACAAAATGTACTTTGATTATTTATTTTCACCATTGTTTGAGTTTAATTATTTATGATAATAGTTTCCTTGTTCATGTACTGCAGGCTACTTTCTACAGTAATAAAGTTTTAGTAATATGAACAGCCAACGTACTACTACTCTGCTTGCAAATCTTTTCTGATAAGCTAGATGTCATGTCTAATTTTTAAAATTGGTGCTTGTATTTGAGACTTAGGTTTGAGCATACACTAGTTAGCCATTTTCATATCTCAGTATGCTGTATTTATTTTAGGCTGCCATCTTTGTGCATGTCAGTATGTGTAACTAAACTTGAATAGAAGGAAATCTGTCTTGAGGTGTACACAGATTCTTGTGATTAAAGGTATTCCTAGTCTATAGATTCATGACTAGTGAATCATGAAAACCGCCTTTTGTTTCCTGCTTCTGAGTAGCATAGTTTGTTATTTCTACATATGACTGTTTCCTGGGGAGGAGCAGCAGGGACAGGACAGACAATGATTACTCTTTGCTCCCAGGCTCCATTAGTGCCCTGTCATAGCTGGATAAAGTACTGGGTATTTGCAGGTGTGCATTAAACAATATTCATAATGCCTTTAGGGAAACACAACTTCATCTTGGTAATGTAATTGTTTGTAATCATTAAATTACCATTAGAGAAATTTTATTGATATCCCTATTACCTATGTTCCATTGATTCTTCATGAACAAATGGTATATTAGGATTTCATAGCTTTTGTTCCCTCTCTCTCATGGAGTTCTTACCTTACATACCCCTTCTGCATCCTACATTCCCATCCTCACCCATCTATTGATACAGATTCCAGTTCTGAGATCTTTTGGGGTTTCTGTCAGGTTTTATATTCACCATTTTCTAGCTGTGGTGGGCGGACTTGAAGCATTCTCTGGAAATGTGTATGCAGAAGGGATAAAGGGAGGTAGCTCAGCAGAAGGCACGTTGCTGACCTTTATCCACCAGTGGGAGATAATACTATAAAGAAAAAATAAATAAATAAGCCACAGAGTTTTAGTGTGTAACTTTATTGAGGAATTCCATGATTTACTGTTCAATATAGCAAGGCTTATCGTGTAACTTAGCTGTGGAACTCCCTGATTTACTGTGAAGCACAGTGGGGCTTATCATGTAACTATTATATGAGAGTCTTGGCAAAGACATGGTTAGGGTTTTGCAGAGACCATTAAGAATGACTGACATGCTTTTCTCAAATGGACCAAAGCAGACTCTGACTAGCAAACACAATTGTTATTCTCTGCATCTGAAATTCGAGTATTTTAAATTTATTCAGCACAGATGTTAAGGGTAACTTGTATGCCTACTTTATCTTTCTCCCATCATTTTATATCTAAGCTTCTGCTTTATAGTAAATTGCTATACGAGGTTTGCTCTTTTATGATTCTGTTATCCATTTTTCAGGATTTAAACTCTTTTTAAAAGAGACATTAAAGCTGGAGAAGCAGCACATTAAAACACATAAAGCATGGGACATTTCCATCTCATGTCAGTCTCAGATTTAAGGCCTTCAAAGGTTCCCTTGCCATTAGGATAGAATCAGAGCTTCGCAGCCAGAGACATAGGGTCCTGCAAGTTAAGTTCCTTCTAGTAAGGAAAGTCCATTATGTGGAAATGGAAATATCCTCTAAATAAGACGACAGTCCCCAAGTATTATGATATACTGATTTTTTGCTACTCATGAGAAACTAGAATTAAACAGCAATGATCATAAAGATCTTAAGCAATTTATGCCAAAAAACATTTGCTCTTTACAGACTTAAACTTTATGAGATGGTGACTATGTCTTATTCTTTGAATTCTCCACATTTAGGGCAGTCTGTGGAACCTATTGGGTCCTCAATATCTTTGAAATGTGAATAAAAGTTGAACTACTTGGGATTTCTCCTTCACTGTACTTATTTGTGTCTCCACATTTTTGCTCATACAGTTACACCTGCCTGTTTATCTTGTTTCCTTCTTCATCAAATGACTGACTACTAACCCTGTTGTAAGTTTGGAATTAGAATAATTTGTTTCTGTTCCTCTTCCCCTCACTCCCATAGAATCCAGTGCAGATCTATATCACTTATCAAATTAAATTGTAATCCAGTTTACAACACTGGATTACAATTTAATGTAATGTCCAACACTCCTTTTCACTTTTCTGACCAACAAAACCTAGCTTCTAATTTAATTTCTGATATAAATTGGATACTTAGCATTTCTTAATTGAATGAGTGAGTGTAGTTAAACAATGATGGTGAGTGGGCCCATTTACTGTGAGAGTGAATGATAAAAATGCCAGAATTCTTCTAAGGAAATCTTTGGTTTAATCAACAGATGGAAATAAATAGGTCATTGTCTTTGGTTCTATTTATGTGGTGGATTGGGTTTATGGACTTGCATATGTTGAACCAGCCTTGCATCCCTGGGATGAAGACTACTTGATCATGATGGATAAGCTTTTTGATGGGCTGTTGCAATTGGTTTGCCACTATTTTATTAAAGATTTTTGCATCTATGTTCATCATGGAGATGGGCCTGAAGTTCTCTTTTTTTGTTGAGTGCTTGCTGGGTTTTGGTATCAGGATGATGTTGGTCTCATAAAATGAGTTGGGAAGGATTCCCTCTTTTTGTATTGTTTGGAATAGTTTCAGAAGGAATGGTACCAGCTCCTCTTTGTATGTCTGGTAGAATTCGGCTGTGAACCTGTCTGGACCTGGGCTTTTTTTGGTTGGTAGGCTATTAATGGCTGCCTCAACTTCAGCCCTTGTTATTGGTCTATTCAGGGTTTCCACTTCTTCTTGGTTTAGTCTTGGGAGGATTCAAGTGTTCAGGAACTTATACATTCCTTCCAGGTTTACTGGTTTATGTGCACAGGGTTGTTTGTGGTAATCTCTGATGATAGTTTGTATTTCTGTGGAATCGGTGGTGATATCCCCTTTTTTGTTTTTTATTGCATCTATTTAATTATTCTCTGTTTTCTTCATTAATCTGGCTAGCGGTCGGTCTATTTTGTTGATCTTTTCAAAAAACCAACTTCTGGGTTTAATGATTTTTTGAAGGGATTTTTTTGTGACTCTACCTCCTTCATTTCTGCTTTGACCTTAGTTATTTCTTGTCTTCTGCTAGCTCATGATTATCTCAATAGATGCAGAGAAGGTCTTTGACAAAATTCAACAGCCCTTTATGCTAAAAACTCTCAATAAGCTAGGTATCGATGGAAGGTATCACACAACAATAAAAGCTATTTGTGACAAACCCACTGCCAATATCATACTGAATGGGCAAAAACTGGAAGCATTCCCTTTGAAATCTGGCACTAGACAAGGATGACCTCTCTCACCACTCTTATTCAATATAGTATTAGAAGATTTAATCAGAGTAATCAGGCAAGAAAAGGAAATAAAGGGTATTCAATTAGGAAAGGAGGAAGTCAAATTGTCTCTATTTGCAGATGACATGATTGTATATTTAGAAGATCCCATCGTCTCAGCCCAAAATCTCCTGAAACTTATAAGCAACTTCAGCAAAGTCTCAGGATACAAAATCAACATGCAGAAATCACAAGCATTCCTATACACCAATAACAGACTTAAAGGGAGCCAAATCAAGAGTGAACTCACATTCCCAATTGCTACAAGGATAATAAAATACCTAGGAATACAACTATCAAAGGTGGTAAAGGGCTTCTTTAAGGAGAACTACAAACCACTGCTCAAGGAAATAAGAGAAGACACAAACAGATGGAAAAACGTTCCATGCTCATGGTTAGGAAGAATCAATATCGTGAAAATGGCCATACTGCCCAAAGTATTTATAGAAGTAATGCTATCCCCATCAAACTACATATGACCTTCTTCAAGGATCTGGAAAAAAAAACACTTTAAACTTCATATGGAACCAAAAAAGAGCCAACATAGACAAGACAATCCCAAGCAAAAAGAACGAAGTTGGTGGCATCATGCTGCTGGACTTTAAGCTATGTTACAATACAACAGTAATCAAAACAGCATGGCACTGGTATCAAAACAGAGACATAGACCAATGGAACAGAGCAGAGGCCTCTGGAGCAGCATCACACATCTACAATCATCTAATCTTTGACAAACCTGATAAAAACAAGCAATAGGGAAAGGATCCCCTGTTTAATAAATGGTGTTGGGAAAACTAGCTAGCAATGTGCAAAAAGCAGAAACAGACGCCTTTACACCAGAATTCACTCCAGATGGATTAAGGACTTAAGTATAAAACCTAACACTATAAAATCCCCAGGAGAAAACCTAGGCAAAAACATCCAGGACATAGGCATAGGCAAGGACTTCATGACTAAAACACCAAAGGCAATGGTAACAAAAGCCAAAACAGACAAATGGGATATAATTAAACTTCAGAGCTTCTGTACAGCAAAAGAAACAATCATTAAAGTTAA
>NW_016107629.1:514470-521076 GCF_001604975.1 Cebus imitator
ATTAGAGCCAATCAGCAACCAACAGAATGGGAAAACATTTATGCAATCTACCCATCTGACAAAGGGCTAATAACCAGAATCTACAAAGAACTAAAACAGATTTACAAGAAAAAAACAAATAAACCCATCCAAAAGTGGGCGAAGGATATAAACAGACACTTTTCAAAAAAAGACATATATGAAGCCAACAAACATGTGAAAAAAGTGCTCATCATCACTGGTCATTAGAGAAATTCAAATCAAAACCACATTGAGATACCATCTCACGCCAGTTAGAATGGCGATCATTAAAAAATCTGGAGACAATAGATGCTGGAGAGGATGTGGAGAAATAGGAACACTTTTACACTGTTGGTGGGAGTGTAAATTAGTTCAACCATTGTGGAAGACAGTGTGGTGATTCCTCAAGGATCTAGAAATAGAAATTCCACTTGACCCAGCAATCCCATACTGGGCATATATCCAAAGGACATCCTCCTTTAACAGTCACACGTTTGGTGATCCCATCCAGTCTCATTGATGTGAATGTCTTGTATAGGCTGTAAATTCCAAAATTTACATCTGTAGTTCTTCTCTCCTAAACTTTAGATTTCTATATCCAATTTCTTAGCCTACATTTCCACTTTGAGGATTGATAAGCATCTCCACTCAACTTGTTCAAAATAGAACTCTTTATATCCTTCCTCAAACCTGATTGAGAGTCTTCCTCCATCTCTTAATGGCAACAGCAACCTTCCTGTTGTTTAGACTAAAAATCTTACAGTCATTTTGACCCTTCTATTTCCTTCATGCCCACATCTAATCTCTCAGCATATCATTCTGGTTCTACTTTAAAATGTATTCAGAATGTAATGATGTCTCACCATCCTCTATCTAGCAACTCAATCTAAGTTATCAGTATTGCCTACCTGAATTAATTAATGGCCTCCTAACTGTTCTATGGGCTTCTACTCTTGCGTTTGCTTTAGTCTATTTTCAACTCTGTAGTTAGAGTGAGTCCGTTAAAATGTAAAAGCAGAACATGCCACTTTTCAGATTAAAACCTTCGAATAAACTTCTTACTCTAGAGTGAAAGACAAAGCCTTTATATAGGCTGCCAAGACTGTGTGATCTACTCTCCCTTCATTAGTTTCATGAATTCATCTCCTAATGCTCTCCTTATTTACTCTAGCCACACAAACTTCTGCTCCATGTGCATGCCAGCTGATCTTCTACATCCACCTGAAATGCTCTTGAGTGGCTCTCTCCCTAAGCACATTCAGGTTTAACCAAACCTCGCCTTCTCAATAGTCCTCCATGGCCATCCTACCGAAATCTCACTTCTCACATTTCCTATCCATTTCCCCAGTTTTATTTTGCTTTGTGGCACTAGTCTGTTTAATTATACTACAGAATTTAGTATAAATTTTTCTTAGTTTCTGACTTACCATTCTTAAGATGTAGGTTTCATAAGATACGCAATTTTTGTCTATTTTATTCACTGCTGTATCTCCAACACCTAGAATGGTGTCTGGCCACTTCATAAGCACACAATCAATAAACCATTGGTTTAATTAACCAAGGGAAATAAATTGGCCAAACAGCAGCATAACGTCAGACATTTCATTGTACATTTATTATATTGATGTTAACATTTAAATAGTGTTGTAAATAGCCAAATATCTATCAACATTTCTGTTTTTCTGTTCATGGTGTAGAATCTACATTATAGACTCTTTACTGTTGTACCTTTGTTGCTGTAATGCTGCTACCCTATCAGGAATTATAATCTCCAATCCTCGCCCAGCCCTTGTATTTGGACATGGCCAAATAATAAGTTATCAATGGATTTTGGGTGTGTCACATCTAGGTCAGAGATTTTAAAAGGCACATATGCCTTCTCCTTATTTCCTTTCCTCTTCTTCCTTCTTCCTATGTGAGACTACTGTGTAGAATGAGAAATACACTTTTGCTACATTGTAATGATGTTTTCAGTTGCAGTTCATTATTATTTATATAGGTTGGGATGGCTCTGTACAGTGGGAAGAATTTTCAGTTTGAAGATTATGGGCCATTTATCTTCTTCTTTCAGGGGTACTGGAGAAAAATAAGCAGAGAAAAATTTAGGGACCAATAATGAGATAATAGGAAGTATGGACTGTCATGGCCAAAAGCAGCACCTCTTTCTTGTTTATGAATTTTTACTCATCTCATGTCTGTCTTGAAGTAGTACAAAGAAAGAAGAGAGATAACAAGTGTATGATCTGAAAAGTGGTGTCTGTATGTTAGGTAACCGTTGCTGAAAGATAAAACCAAGAAAACCAATTAGATCCCTAAGCTTTAGAGAAAAAAGGTCTTGTCCAAAGATTTAATACTTCTAACTTTAGCCCCTAGTGCCTTCCTTTTCTTATTGATCTCTGATAGTCTCAGGCTGGCTTTCTTTAACAGTCACCCTAGCAACCCTCTATTCCAGCAGATCTAAGAATTCTCTTTATGTTTTACACGTAACTTAGTTAGGGAAAACAAGGCAGCTGGGATTCCTAACATGAAGGAATTTTCTTTTATAAGGGCTAGTTCCAGTCTTTAGAACAAAGATATTGGCCTCAAGAAGGAGGTCAATAAATATTGTAACCTGCTTGTAAAATCACTGCTCCTTGTTGGGGTTTCCAAACATCTTACTGTAGTACCAGGCATTAGGAAGTGCACTGACAATAGTGTTTCTGCTACCTTCAATATATTTTGTTCATTGTATATGCCATAATATTTGCCAAGGTTATTACTGATTTTGAAGTTCATGAAATAAGAAGGGGAAAGCAAGAGTTGGGGTTTGGGGAGTGCGGGGGAAGGGTTTCAACTAAGGCAGTAAGTCAGTTGTAGTAATTTTAAAGTAATATCCAAGAGAATCCAAGGAGAAATTGATTAAGCAGTTGAAATACTCTGGGTAATATTGTGTAGCATAATAATAAAAAAGAAAATAAAATGAAATATTGTTCCATTGAACTTAATTTATGAGATGAAAACTTAAAACCCAAGTCAAATGCCTGAAAATGTGAAAGCCTAACCAAGACTAGAAAAAAGTACTGCAATTTCTCAACAATTAGAAAGCCAAGGGGATCTGTTATTTTTTTATTTTCCAGAATTGATAACATGTAGAGATTATGCAGCCCCAGCCATCTTTAAAAAATAAATAAGTAGTCCTTTTTGTTTATAAACAAGTTGTTTAGTAATTATGGAGACATAATTTGATATCATCTAAAGTAAATATGGAGGTGTTTGTGTGCTATATTTATTCTTTGTTTTATTTCACTATTAAACTCCAGTAGGATTTGAATTAGGACAAATGAGGACCTGAACATTTCACCCCCTTAGATAGTCTTGTTATCTCCCTCAAATTTAATTTGTAAAATATATCCTAATTTTGGGGGCTAGGGGGCTTTGGAACTGTGAAGTATGGCATATATAGATGGAAAATAATTAGAAAAAAAGAAATGTGGAGAAATGAAAAACAGAAAAATAGAGAGTTTGAGAGGCAAAGTTTCATTGACAATTTGATTTTGGGTAAACCTGGACTTAAGTCCAGTTTATCAGCTAATTGATCTTGGTAAGTTACTCGCCATTTATAAGCCATGGTTTGTCATAATGAAATGGGTTGTAATATGTTGTAAACATAAGATTATATATAATATTTATTATAGAGCTTTGTGATCAATTTAAATATTTCCATGATTAACGTGATCAAAAGTGAAATTGAAAGAGAAAAATACTTTGCACATTTTCATATATAGATGTATGTTTTCAAGTTTAAAAAGACTAGAATCAGACTCAGTGTGGTGACTCATGCCTGTAATCCTAGCCTTTGGGAGGCTGAGGCAGGAGGATTGCTTGAGCCCAGGAGTTTGAGACCTGCCTGGGCAACATAATGAGACCGTGTCACTACAAAAATGACAAAAATTTCCTGGGCCTGATGGCAAATGCCTGTAGTTCCAGCTGCTTGGGACCTAGGTGGGAGGATCGCTTGAGCCCAGGAATTTAAGACCAGGAGCAGATGCGTTTTTCTCACACTCTTCTCTCCTCTGTTCTGAACATTATCACTGTCTCCTCTTTTCCTGTCAAACTCTTAAATATTATGATAAACAACTCTAAGGTCATCATAGTTCATTTCTGCTCTTTGAATTACATACACATCGATTGAGTTGCCAAAATTGTATTTCATCGGTTTAATACGCACCTTCTTCTCTATTCTCAAGGCCTTAACAAATTTCCAGACCATTGCCTTTCTCTGATACTAATCTTGATTTTGCTTAGTTTAAAACACCGCAGTTGGAATTGCCTTAGGTTCCCTGAACATATATTTTTCCTGTATTCAAAATTATTCAGAGATTCGTCATGTGGAGTCAAAACTCCTCATGAGGACGCTAAAGCTCTCAAGATGTCCTTTTTAGTTTTCATGTTTTCTTTTTATTCTTCTAAGGTTATCTTGGTTAATTAGTTTATTTAGCCTGCTTCCATGGGTGTGGAATCTTAGATTGTTATTCTTCTTTCTTCCCTTAACTACTTCATTTGCTTCTAACCCTTTACATCAATCTTCTGTAATAACCATGCTCATTGCGCCGCCTCTCCAGACTAGACAGAATCTCTTTTTAATGATGAATCTTTGTAACACTCCTCTCTTGAAATCATGCTCAAATTCTTTTTTTAGAAGAATTTCAATCAAAGTTTGCCATCTGGTCAATCTTATATTGTACAGAGCTGACTAATGTAGTGTAACAAATACAGTAGTGCTTACTAAATATTCCATGTGCTCCCCTACTTTTCCCAGCATCCCTTGTAATTAGGTTGAAGTTGGATGATGAATTCTGGCTGGGAGTGGAAGTGGAAATGACTTAGATCTGAGGTGCTTAGAAGCAGGCCCTAGAAGCCATGTGTTGGAATGGCAGCAGTTGATAAGGTCAGTCTGGGTCCCCTAGTGACCCCCTGAGTGTCCACCCCCAACCACAGCTGTACATATAGCTTAGTGTGTAAAATGTCTGAGACCTCAGAGTACATATATTTCTTCAGCATATCCCAGCCTATCTTGACTAATATCTTTGGGTAATTGGGCCCAACAGTAATTAAATAGGACAAAGTCAGCGATATAGGCGGCAGTGTGCAACAATTAGCTGTAGGCTTGCATTCCTCAAATAGTAAAATTGTTTCTAGAAATTGTGCCTTTTATATCAACAGGGTCAGAGGAAATGTTAATAAAAGTGACGGCAATAATACACAGATATTATGTTGCCATGCACAGCACATTACTGTCAATAATGAAATGCTGCCATTGATGGCTTTTGACATTTGAGATTTTAAGGTAAATAAAAATCCATTGGCTAATGTCTGTCTCCTCTACTTACAATACAATAATAAATTGTGTGTAAGTTTAAAGTAAAACTTGCACACCATGCCGTAGTTTGGGGTTTTTCACATTGAACCTAAGTTCTGAGTAAAAATGTATGATTTGCAGATGCCACTGTACCATTTTCATCTTTTAGTGTGCTGCCTACTTTTCACTTGAGAAAAAAAATGAAATCAACTCTCTTTTCTTTGATTCTTCAGGCTTAATTGGAATGGAGCGCTCATGCTCAAATTAAGGGGCTTTCACTTAACTATTCTGCTTCATTTAAGAAAAAAAAAGGCCTTGTTAGCTAAGCTAAGACATGGTATTTGTGAATCCATAACTAGCAAAACATCCATCACACAGCTGCAAAACACAATAGGTATTTTGGTATAGTTATATCTGTCTTAGGGATCTGCAGTGTGTGAAAAGACGAGGCAAAAATAGGACCCACTAAATAAAAACCAGCGTTTGGCTGACTACACCTTTCCTTTGTTTCTTACCTCTCACAGCCACTAATAAGCTCCCAGAACTTTGGTCAATGTGAAAAACCCCACCAGATATACAAAAGTACAATCATATTAAGTAGTTCTGTCCACCAGGTTCACAAGATATACCTGATTAACATAGAAATATTTAGTTACCATAGGAAAGAATGTTTCTGAAGCTCAGGACAATTATGTGATTTTAACCAAGTGTCTTAATAGCAGGACAATTTTGTATTGTTTTCTATCCCAGTAACACATACTTTGGAAAATGCTTAAAGGAAATGCTCTGGTTATGATTTTTAAAGGTAGGCATTTATTACAAACATGAAGGAGGGAAAGAACCTGTTGTAAACCTGGTCAAGCAGTTTGGTGCATTATCTCTCTCTAAGCAAATTCTGTTCTCAAACAGAAATATTTATGTTATCTTATAATGGAAAGAGTCTGGACTCGTAAATAGACACACCAGCTTCTATCCTCTTAGAAAATCACCCTATCCTGGGCCGGGCACGGTGGCTCACGCCTGTAATCCCAGCACTTTGGGAGGCCGAGGCGGGTGGATCATGAGGTCAAGAGATCGAGACCATCCTGGTCAACATGGTGAAACCCCGTCTCTACTAAAAATACAAAGAATTAGCTGGGCATGGTGGCGTGTGCCTGTAATCCCAGCTACTCGGGAGGCTGAGGCAGGAGAATTGCCTGAACCCAGGAGGCGGAGGTTGCCGTGAGCCAAGATCGCACCATTGCACTCCAGCCTGGGTAATAAGAGCA
>NW_016107629.1:521131-538955 GCF_001604975.1 Cebus imitator
AAAAAAAAAAAAAAAAAAGAAAGAAAGAAAAGAAAATCACCCTATCCTAATATATAAGTGCCATCCTTGAAATGTTGTTCTTCCTTATGCCTCATATGACCCAGTCTATCCCCTACACTTTTAAAAAATTTATATGCATAATCCCAGAGCTTTGGGAGGCCAAGACAGGTGGATCATTTGAGGTCAGGAGATGAAGACCAGCCTGCCAACACAGTGAAACCCTGTCTCTACTAAAAATATAAAAATTGGCTGGGTGTGGTGGCACATGCCTGTAATCCCAGCACTTTGGGAGGCTGAGCTGGGTGGATTACCTGAGGTCCAGGGTTCAAGACCACCCTGGCCAACATGGTGAAGCCCCATCACTACTGAAAATAGAAAAATTAGCCAGGTGGCAGTGGCATGTGTCTCTAATCCCAGTTACTTAGGAGGCTGAGGTAGGAGAATCGCTTGAGCCTGGGAGGCAAAGGTTGTGGTGAGCCGAGATCGGGCCACTGAACTCCATTCTGGTTGATAGAGTGAGACTCTCTCTCAATAATAAAATAATAATTATAAATAAATAAAAATTTGTACACATCTTTCCACTACATTCATCAATTCATCTCACGTGGATGCTGGCAACAGTTCCTTGACTGATGAAAAGCATTCTGACTTGCCTCTGATCCAGTCTCCAAACTGCAATAAAAGCAAGTATCATTGCACCACAACACACTTAAAACCTCACAATGGCTTTTGATTCCTTTTAAAATAAAGTAAAAATTCCTTTAATGAGCCTGAAACACAGTCTGACCCCTACACCTATCTAGCCTTGCCCCTACTCACGTCTTGCTCTCACTCTTCACTCAAGCCGTATTGGCCATTTTGTGTTATCTTTTGCCCTCCCCATACTTCTTTACATCACGGAGCCTTTGTGCATGCTGTGACCTCCGTTGGGAGTTCTAGCCTCTCTTGCCACTCCTGCACCCCTAGCCAACCACAAGGTTCACATACCTCGTTTAATTAATTCTCACTCATGCCTGAGAACCCAGATTAGCCATTTCTTTCTCATTGAATATGTACAATGCAATATGTCGCACACCGTCTTTCTTGTATACCACTAATTACAGTTGCAGTTTTACACTTCTTCATATGGATAATTGATTAAGAAGTATCTCTACACTAAACTCTATATTACACGAGGGTAGATCCTCCCTACTTTTTCATTTAATGATGGCGCATAGTATGTATTCAATAAATTCATGTTGAATAAATAAATGAGTTAATCTTTAGAAATAAGGCTTAGCTTGTCTATCTGCCAACTTCTCAGATCTGTTATAGGAATAACTAAAATATTGTTCATAAAGTGCTTAACACTGTTCCTCTCAATAAACTATAGTTATGATAAAAATAAAAATGAAGATTTTAGTGAGCTAACAGGTAACTCCCTTCTATCTGACAGGATTCTGAGGTAGACAGGGAAGAGGCAGGTGGAAATAAAATGATCAGCATTGTCACTGATAAAGCAGACACAGGAGAATGCAGCTAAAGTTCAAGAAAATGACGGAGCTCCTAATGGCCAGCCTCGGAATGAGGCTGACATCCCCACTGGACAAATACAGGCCTCCCTGCATATGCAGGGGCAGGGCCTCATCAGCAAGCTTACTGTGTGACACCAGGCAGACCAGAGAACATGCTTTCTGTGAACAGATGATCACAAAACATGGGGAAGTGGCTGAGCCCCATGTGCTGAGTTTCCTCATCCAACGTTACTAGTCACATAAATCATTTCTCATTCCATGGAGATGAGTAAGTGAGAAATTTGGGAGAAAGGCAAAAACTATGACTCTAATGGAAATCCTTTCACATAAAGAGACCTCGGAATGGGGACTAAGTACTAGATTTCTTGCCTTAATGTAATTGGATATGGTGTTGTACACTTTCTTAAAGTCCCTCAGCTGTCTCTATCTTTTAAAAAATTGTTTCACTTGAACAGAGTTGGCTCTCACCCTGCAGACTTGAATAAAAGCACTGACTCAGGCATTTGTAAGACCTAGAGCCCTGAGAGTTAAGCCCTGACTATTGGAAAACAAGAATTGGGCAGGAAACTGGTAGATAAGATCTTCCTTTCTCCCATTTGTAAATTGCTCTTGGGTGAAGTTTTTCCTTGTCAGCTCTGTGAAGAAGTCTTGCATGATGAAGAAATAATACATGTTGAGCAACTGCTGTGGTCTCAAAGCTCCTTGACAAGTGATGGCCATAGTGACGCATTGAATCACATTGCTATGGCATTTTCCTTGCTTCGTTTTTCCATTATTTCTTCATCCTCGACACTTTCAGTCAGCACCTTCCAAACCCACTATCAACACTTGAATCCTTGCTGCAGACTTGACTTTCTGGAAGAACTATCCTAAAACATGTATGGTTGCTTAAAATGAAATTTCATACTAGAGTTCTTTATTTTACAAAAACATTATAGGTGTATAATAGTAAATATTTATGGAGGACATGTGATATTTTGATACAGGGATATAATATGTAGTAATCAAATCAGGATAATTGGGGTATCCGCCACCCCAAAACTTTATTTCTTTGTGTTAGGAACATTCTGATGCCACTTTTTTAGTTATTTTAAAATATATTTTTACTAGAGGCTGGGAAGGAAGGCTGAGAGGGAAGTGTTAAGTGGGGATGGTTAACGGGTACAAAAATACATTTATAGATAATGAATAAGATCTGATATTCAGTAGCACAATAGGGTTACTATTACTAGAGTGCTTGCTTTTTTTTTATTGTGATGGAGTTTCATTCTTGTTGCCCAGGCTGGAGTGCAATGGCATGGTTTCTGCTCACTGCAACTTCCACCTCCCGGGTTCAAAAAATTCTCCTGTCTCAGCCTCCTGAGTAGCTGGGATTGCAGGTACCTGCCACCACACCTGGCTAATTTTTGTATTTTCTTTATTATTAGACTTTAAGTTCTGGGGAACATGTGCAGATCGTGCAGGATTGTTACACAGGTGTACACGTGTCATGGTGTTGGTTTGCTGCATACATCACCCCGTCATCTACATTAGGTATTTCTCCTAATGCTATCCCTCACCAATCCACCCCCCTACTATTCCTCCCCTAGCCCCCCACCTCCAGGGCCCCGGTGTGTGATGTTCCCCTCCTATGTCCATGTGTTCTCATTGTTCAACACCCACTTATGAGTGAGAACATGCCGTGTTTGGAAACCATAATTCTCAGCAAACTGACACAAGAACAGAAAACCAAACCTCTGTTGTCTTTAAAGCAATGAAAAAAGTTCTTGCTCAAGAAATGTTTCCAAGCCAGTTCATATGCTGTGGAGGAAAGGCTGAGTGAGCTGACTGGTGATAGTACATGGACCCAGCTTTATGAGATCCTTCTGATTGTAATTCAATGTGGCTTAATAATTAAGTCTATAAGCTGTGAAGATGAAGTAGTGTTTTCATTGTGGAGAAAAACAGTCATGGTTTCCATAGTATGGGTACAACTCAAAGGGTAGGAACAATAAATCGAGGAAAAGGAAAATCGCATCCACTAGGATGAAGCAATATGCTCATGGCCTACATATGGAACAAGCAGGATTTGTAGGGAGTAATCAGAAAAGCATCTTTCATTCTCCCTACTGGTAACCCTTTAAACATTCTCAGTGTGGGTTGTCCTCCCAAGATAGGAACGTGAGCAATCTTGTAAGTTTACCAGTAATATCCAGGTAATAAAAATCCCTATTGTCTGAGAGCGCATGGACAAAGGAAGAGGAACAACACACACTGGGGCATGTCGGGGGTTGGGGGTGGGGGGAAGGAAGAGCATCAGGATAAGCATGTGGGGTTTAATACCTAAGTGATAGGCTGATAGGTGCAGCAAACCACCATGCCACACGTTTACCTTTGTAACGTGCCTGCACACTCTGCACATGTATCCCAAAACTTTAAATAAAATATATATATATATATATATATATATATATATTTACAAAAAAACCCCTACTGTTTCTTTAATAAAGTCTCAATGTATTAATTGCAAAGTGTCTAACCCGATACATTAATCAACACTTTAATCTTAGTCCCCCTCTCCTGGACCTGGGATGGACTAAGGTAGGCTGCTGACCTTCTTTCTCCCCAGTTCTCTCACCTCAGCCCCTCTCACTAGCTGTTCTCTCCTCCAACACGGATATGGAGTGGGAGCAGGACAATACTTTACTCCTGAGAGATGACAAAAATTCCTTGCTTGACCAAACTTTAGTGAGGCTCATGAATGAAACTTCTCGTAGGTCCATCTGTATGCTTTTTTAAAAATAAAATCCACTTTTAGCAAGAACCCTGCTAAGTCATTTTAGCCAGAACCCCCTATCCTCCCTACCTTATCACCCTGGAGCTCCAGTCAGGTTCTCACCCCTCCACTAACCCCCAGGTGTTATCTGATCACCCTGGCTTATCTTCTGTAAGAATTCTGTTATGTTGGTTTAGCCAGAATCCTCACTACCCCTATTGTTTCCTGTTAGGAATTTTCCATCCACTGACCCCTATCCTGTCCTCTGGCTATAAATTCCCAGTTGCCCAGTAGAATTGAGCACAGCTTTATACTGAGATCTCTGTCCCCATATTACAGTGATCCTGAATAAAATCTGTTTTTATTACTTTAATTACTATCTAACGCTACTTTTTCTTTGACAGAATTATCTTCCTAAATGACTTCATAATCTCTGGACTTGGCTGATATTTAATGTTATCTCTCTCATGGAAACTTTTGTAATTCCTCTGGAGGCTGCCATGGTGCCCTTCCAACTGTGACTCTGTTGAGATGGCCAGTGCTTCTATGGCGAGATGTCCCCAGTCCACCTTTAGCAACTATCTCTGATAATACACATCACAGCTTCTTAATTTTGGCATCATTGTGTCATGGCAAGTAAATTTCGAAGGCAGGAGCCCTTTTAATGCAGCTGAGGGTAAGTTTTCGGGATTTTCCCTCATACAGACAATAAATGTTTCTTCCTTATCTTCTTACTCTAGGATGAACTACTTCAACAGAAATGTAATATATTCAGTAGCTTTTTGTTGATAAGTGAATGAGTAAAAAGCTTGTTCTCCTGTATTACAATCTTCCTGAACTCTGATCTTCTATTTTATAATTTCTTTTTTAATCCATAAATCTATTAATCTTTCTCCTGGTCTATTAATAGGACAATCAAACATCAACCAACTATCAAGCATGCGTTCAGCATATGCTATTTATCATTTTCTATACGTTTTTAAAAACATAGACAATGATTATATAGTGGATTATTAGCATAATTAATTTAAAATTTAGCTTGGCAACAAAGACTCACTGGAAAAGACAAGTTAAGAAGAACATTGTATACAAACGGTGTGGAACTCACTGTATACACAATATTCCTCAAAAGACACAAGGGAGCTGCTATTTTTCTTCAGGATCTCTAATTGTATCTTTTATCGGTTGACTTGCTCTCTTGTTCATACTCCAAGTGTGTCCTTATTTGTTAATTATATAGCATTCAGGTATAAAGACAGAATCAAAGAGTAAGAGAAAGACAAAGGAGAAAAAGAAATGGAAGAAGGAGAAGGACAAGTAATAGGGCAGGAGGAAAGAGGAGTACATTAGGGAGGACAATTTATTGCCTGCCAACTATTTATTGTGTGCACACTCTGCACACACGCCTAGGTGCAGTGTATGTGTGTGTGAGAGAGAATGAGAAAGAGAGAGAGAGAGGGAGAGAAAGAGAGAGAGGGAGTCCATTCTCATGCTGCTACAAAGAACTGCTTAAGACTGGGCAATTTATAAAGGAAAGAGGTTAAATTGGCTCAGCTCGGCAAGGCAGGGGAGGAAACTTACAATCATACAGAAGGGGAAGTAAATACGTCCTTCTTCACATGATGGCAGGAAGGAGAAGAATGAGTGCCCAGTGAAGGGGGAAGCCCCTTATAAAACCATCAGATCTTGTGAGAGCTAACTTGCTATCATGAGACCAGGATGGGGGAAAGCCCCCGCCTCCTGCTATGATTCAATTATCTCCACCTGCTCCCTCCCATGACACATGGGGATTATGAAAACTACAATTCAAGATGAGATTTGGTTGGGGACACAGCAAAACCATATAATTTTGCCCCTGGTGCCTCCCAAATCTCATATCCTCACAATTCAAAAGAGTCATGCCCTTCCAACAATCCCCAAAAGTCTTACCTCATTCCAGCATTAACACTAAAGTCCAAGTCCCAAGTCTCATCTGAGACAAGGCAAGTCCCTTCTGCTTATAAGCCTGTAAAATCAAAAGTGAGTTAGTTACTTCCTAGATACAAAGGTGGTACAGGTATTGGGTAAATCACACCCATTCTAAGTGGGAGAAATTGGCCAAAATCAAGGGGCTACAGGCCCTATGCACGTCTGAAATCCAATAAGGCAGCCATTAAACCTTAAATTTCTAAAATGATCTCCTTTGACTCCATTTCTCACATCCAGGTCACACTGATGCAAGAGGTAGGCTCTCTGTGACGCTTCAGGGTACAGTTCCCCTTCCAGCTGTCTTATAGGCTGGCATTGGGTGTCTGTGGCTTTTGCAGGTGCACAATGCAAGTTGTTGGTGGATCTACCATTCTGGGGTCTGGAAGACGGCGGCCCTCTTCTCACAGCTCCACTAGGCAGTGCCCCAGTGGGGACTCTGGGGACTCCAACCCCACATTTCCTTTCACACTGCCCTAGTAGAGGTTCTCCATGAATGCTCTGCCCCTGCAGCAAACTTCTGTCTGGAAGTCCAGGCATTTCCATACATCCTCTGAAATCTAGGTGGAGGTTCCCAAACCTCAATTCTTGATTTCTGTGTACCTGGAGGTCCAATGCCCTGTATAAACCACCAAGGCTTGGGGCTTGCACTCTGAAGTAATTACCTGAGCTGTATGCTGGCCCCTTTTAGCCATGGCTGGAGCTGAAGCAGCTGGGACGCAGCCCACAGAACCATTTTTCCCTCCTAGGCCTTCAAGCCTTTGATGGGAGGGGCTGCTGTGACAGTCTTTGTCATAAATGGAGACATTTTCCCCATTGTCTTGGTGACTAACATTCATCTCCTTGTTACTTATGCAAACTTCTGTAGCAGGCTTGAATTTCTCCCCAGAAAATGGATTTTTGTTTTCTATTCCATCATCGGTCTGCAAAGTTTTCAAACTTTTATGCTCTGTTTCCTCCCGGACTCTTTGCCACTTAGACATTTATTCTGCCATATATCCTAAATCATCTCTCTCGAGTTCAAAGTTTCACAGATCTCTAGGGCAGGGGCAAAATGTCACCAGTCTCATTGCATAGCAAGACTGAACTTTACTCCAGTTCCCAACAAGTTCCTCTTCTCCATCGGAGACCACCTCATCCTGGACTTGTCCATATCACTATCAGCATTTTAGCCAAAGCCATTCAAGAAGTCCCTAAGAAATTCCAAACCCATCCACATCTTCCTGTCTTCTTCTGCACCCTCCACACTGTTCCAGCCTCTGCCTGTTACCCAGTTCCAAAGCTGCTTCTGCATTTTTGGGTACCCATTTAGCAGCACCCCACTCTCCCAGTACCAATTTACTGTATTAGTTCATTCTCATGCTGCTAATAAAGACATACCCAAGACTGGGTAACTTATAAAGAAAAGAGGTTTAATTCACTCACATTTCTGCAGGGCTGAAGAGGCCTCAAGAAACTTGCAATCATGGTGGGAGAGGAAGCCAACCCATCCTTCTACACGTGGTGGCAGGGAGAAGAATGAGAGCCTAGCGAAGGCAGAAACCCCTTAAAAAACCATCAGATCTCATGAGAACTAACTCACTATCATGAGAACAGGTTGGGAGAAACCGCCCCCATGATTCAATTATCTCCACCTGGTCCCTCTGACGACATATGGGAATTACGGGAACCAGAATTCAATATGAGATTTGGGTGGGTACACAGCCAAACCACATCGGTGTGTATAAACTAAAGTCTCCAAAATAAGAATAAAATGTTGTTTCCTTTTAAGTTTCCACCATCTATAAACATGGGGTGAGATGCCTTTTTAAGAACCTTCAAATGAAAATCATGAAGAGTAATTAATGCCCAAAATACATCCCCTGATCTCTGATTTTCTATAATGATGATGATAACATTATGGAAAATATTTATCTGTTTAATTTTCTTTTGTTTTTCATAGAAACAGTAGTCATTTTTGCCCACTGAGGCTCTGGTAAGCACAACATGTTTCTGTCTTGAGAGTGTAGCCACTCACATTAACATAGCTGCTGATTTCCTTCCACTAGCTGGGGCCAGAGGAAAGGTGACAGTGATCAACTCTCTGTCCATGTTCACTGACCTTTTCCTTTTATAGTTTTTTATTTCTGCTACCACATCTCACATAGGCTAAAGTTTAGGCCTCCTCGGGAGTTTGGGTATTCATGAAGCCTACATTTAAAAAAATGGTTAAAGGACATGGTGAAGAAGCTTCTCAAAATTCCATCTTAAGGAAAGCTTCATTTGTAGATACCACCTTGTTCTTGTACATTTAAGTTTATTGTTTCTGAATTATTATATTCCACATATAAACATAATACCACTGCATGCTCCATGTCAAAGAATTCAGTGTGACAATAAAATAACTCACATGTCCAACTTTAACATGGGGATGTGCTTATGGATGTGTTTAGTGCACCGAGCAACTGATGACTCTCTTTCTTGAAATAACTACAGGAAGCTTTGAAAATGTGATTCAATGTAAAGAACCAATATTTTCTAAGAAATTTCCTGGTTAATAATGTTATTTACTATCTAGTTCTACAAGTTATATTAAGGTGATTTCATAAGCCATTCTTTTAATTCTTACTGAGCAGGGATTTGTTCGATTTTTCTATGAAAATTTTCATGGTTAGCACTTCCTCACCTCACTTTTTCCACTGTAAATCAAAGACAGGCAAGAGTTTTCCAAATATTCTTTAAATTGCACTGCAATGCTACTTTTAAAAACTTTCATTTATCTTTAATAATGTCACTTCCATTTTCTAGATGTGTTGTGTCACTCAGAGTAACACAGCAATTAGTGGTCAAGTAAAAAGAAATCTGGAGTTCCTAAATGTTTCCCTTCTTTAAGCAATTTTTTTTGCCAGAAAAAGAATACCATTTAAAGTAGGAAACTAATAAAATTGTTGAAAGAGGAAAAGGTGGAGAAAACAATGGAAAAGTGCTTAAATTTGGAATTTCATTTTATTTTTGAATTTCAGGCTGGAGGCTTTGAAGAGTCAGTTTGCCTGTCCAGGTGGAGGTTTAATGAAAGCACACACCCCAGTGGAACCCCAATACTCCAACACTAGGGAGATTTTTGGAAGATAGCATAAGAACGGAGGGTATTAAAATGCAGGTGAATGTGGGGAGAGCAGCAACGATTAATGAAATTTCACCTTCCTAGGACAACAAGCTCCTACTTTATTTCAAGCTATTCTTACTGTATGCCATGTTAAAAACCAAGATTCTTCTGTTAACAGGTCCTGGTGGTGTTTCAAAGACAGACGAAGTGATGCTACATGACTGAACAATCTCCCATGACTTCTTCCTCCTTCTAATTTGTTGGGGAAGCATGAAAATGCATAGTGGTAGCATTTTCTTGTGTTGGGCAGAGCTTTAAAAACTTCACCTTTGTATGCTGGTTTCTATAACTTCCAGGTGAAAATGTTGCTGTACCCATCTTTTTTCTTCATCATATATAGATGCATATTGATATGGTTTGGCTGTGTTCTCACTCAAATCTCATCTTGAGTTCCCACCTGTTGTCGCAGGGACTCAGTAGGAAGTAATTTAATCATGGGCAAGTCTTTCCTGTGTTGTTCTCGTGATAGTGAATAAGTCTCATGAGATATGGTGGTTTTAAACAGAGGCGTTCACCTGCACAAGTTCACTCTTGCCTGCGGCCAACTATGTAAAATGTGACTTGCTCCTCCTTGCTCCCATCATGATTGTGAGGCTTTCACAGCCACATGGAACTGTGAGTCCAACCAAGCCCCTTTCTTTTGTAAGTTGCCCAATCTTGGGTATGTCTTTATCAGCAGCATGAAAATTAACTAATACACACATAGACACATATGCATATACACACAATTTCCCTGAATACAGTAAGTGCTTCTTGAAAATTTCTTACCACAAACTTGGACCTGTCAGTAGATTACTTTGCTTGTAGCAGGAGCAACTCATTTTTACTAACTTAAGAGAAAGGGAGTGTTTTTTAGGAATACTGGAAGCTCATAGGATCTATAGGAAGGCTAGAAATCAGGCGTGGGATTATCATGGGATCCTTGGGGTGTCACTTCACCAGGAGGAATCCTCTGTGGCTGGTGGTGTCTTCTGCCTGAGTATTGCACACACCTATTGGACTCATTCTGCCTACTCAGCCTGGAAGGCTGCACTCAGCTCACACTACTGGCCTGGATCCCACATCTGCCGAGAGAACCAGGCATTGATCAGTAAGGGGTGTGTGGTTGAATGAGTGCAGGGTCCAGCCACTGTACATAGCCAGGCACACGAGCTGCTGTGGCAGGGTGGGCAGCTCCAGGTGCAGGCACAAGTGCTGGCTTCATACAAGCCTGCAGCTGGACCAGACATATCACATGCAACTTCCACTGAGGGCACCTGTATATAGACGAGGGGAATGTAGTGGCACCTGGAAGCTTGGAGATGCCAGGAACCACAGAGCCCCAAAGAGGGTGTAACAGCCCTGGCTCCAGAAGCCCCAAGGTCTGGGATCCCTGGAGGGTCACAGCTCTTCTCTCCTTCTCATTGCCCACGACGTAGCAAGGAGTGGGGAGGTGCATATCAGCCCTGTTCGTTTTACAACTCATTCAGTCCAGCCGTTTGGCAGGTTGACAGTTCTTTTCTTGCGTCTAGAAAGAATGAGGTATGTGAACAACTGGAGGGAAAGCAAGATGGAGAGGAGCTTTACTAAGCAACAGAACAGCTCTCAGGAGATCCACAGTGGGTGGATCTCTCCTCAGGCTGGTCATCCAATGAATGTCCAGCTCCCAGCTAAGAGTATATCCACAGTGGGTGGCTCCTCTCTTCAGGCTGGTCATCCAATGAATGTCCAGCTCCCAGCTAAGAGGAGATCCACAGTGGGTAGCTCCTTTCTGCAGGCACATGGTCCCAACGTCTGTTCGAGTCTCGCTGAGTCTGGACTTTTTATGTGTTCAGAAGAGAGGATGTGCATGCTGATTGGTCTGGGTGGATGTGGGCAGGACCAGAAAAAGCACCATAAATTCTTACTCCAGGGCACAGACTCCACCCAGAACTGGCCCCCAGGCTTCAGACTGTACCTGTGGCATGAGGGTGGGGCATCACTGAGGACCCTCCCCTTTCCACCTAGGAGCCTGTCTGCCTCCTGCTGTCATCAACATGCCATCTACAGTACCCAGGCTGTTCCTACCAAGGGACACCTGCAGACCAATGCTGAGCCACCCTCAGCCCCGCATTGGTCTCCTTCTTGTGTTTGTCAGTGCTCAAAGTCTGGAGGGGGCAGAGGTGGCAGGGGGCTGACATGATAGCACCACCCCAAGCTCATACACACCTGGCTGGGTTCCAACAGTATTAGGGCTTAGCCATGACTTTGCTCTGCCTTGGGGCAGGACCTGGGAGCAGGGCAAGGTCAAGGAGCAGAAGCCAGTACTTCCGAGCCTATGGGGAAAGGGAAGCTTCCTGAGCCCTGAGAGCGCAGGGATGCCCAGGTCCAAAGCTGTGGCTAGGACGCTGCAGCTGTGCCCGGGAGCATGGGGCTACCACCCTGCCAACTTGGTAGGGGATGGGGTTCTCACATGTTTCTCGCCCCCAACCCCAGCTCTGCAAAGCACACAGCCCTGGTCACTCCTCCCCAGCTGCAGCCAGCATCTTTCCAGCAGCCACTCCAGAAAGGCCACCACTACCATCAGGAATATACTGCAGGCATCGTGGTTTTCAGGATCTGTGAATCTGAGATTGTAGGAATGGTCTCAGAAAAACAATGAAACCAAGGCCTGCTGCTGGGGTGTGGGATGAATGCACCCTACTACCATTTGTATTTATGAGACATATACTCACGTTTCACATTCTAAGCAAGAACTAGTGATTGGCCTAGGCTGGGTAAAGTGCCCCCTTCTAGGTTAATACGTGGCTGGACAGGTTGCCTGATTTTAGCCACACTGGAATCTGTCCAAAGGAAAGAGAGGTTATTTCCCAGCAAAGAAAGGGAAGTGCTAATTGGAGGGGGAAAAAACAATCTGGGAAACAAAACATCAGTGGAGTTTCAACACACCAGGCCAAGAAGGTATAAGAGTGCAGAAGAGCAGGGCCCAAATCACCAGAGGGGCAACGCAGCCATTCCTGCTGCCAGAGCTAGCCTTCCCAATGGGGCAATGGGGCCGTGGTGATTTGTAGGGACACCTCTCATATGTGATCCTTGGGAACCATTAAGCTTCTTGTTCCATTGCTCCGAGCCCTTTTGTCCAGCGATCTGCTGTGTTCTGTGCATTCTTCATTAGCTACCACCTTACAGAAAAGATTCTTAGGGTGCAGATGAGGCTGTGAAACCAGATTGTATGATGACTTCTTGCCTTCTAAACTTATTCTTGAGCAAATGAGGACAACTGGGCTCTTTACTGCTTAAATATTCTGAAGCCCCAGTATTAAAAATTGTAGGTAATGGCAAAATGCTCTGAAGCTTTCATTGAGGTATGTTTATGAGAAGGAGTAATGTGCTTTTCATGTGAAAGCACAGCGATTTGAAGAAGGAAAAGGAATATAACCAGCAAAGCTTTAAAACTAAAACGGAGAGTCTCTCAGCAATGTTTGTATAATTCATGTTGCAGACATTTTGAGCTGCCTAATTGAACCATTTCAAAATGTCACGTAATCAATGATTTCTGAGTTGTGCAGAGAGACAGAAGATGCATACACATTTGGCAAAATTCGTCAAACTCTTAACCTATATTTCTGGAGGAAAAATAGGATTTCTATATTAGAACTTTAAATTTTATCTACTCCACATTCCCCTTTGTGAAATTTACTTTTTGATGAGGAGGATTATAGATTGTCTTCAATCCCCGTCTCACTTGAGACTTTGGGACTATATGTCTCTCGCTCGTTATGGTGATTGCTGTGGCGATCTTCTCCTCGGCCTCATCTTCTCTTTAAGTCACATCGTACTTCTTCCAAGCCAGTCAAAAATTGCCTTTGTATCTGAGACTCTGTCTTCCTGCTCTTTCTATTTCCCCATTCCCGGAATCTATCTGAAGTTGCCTTCTTAAGTGGAATTCTTCACTGCTGATTGAGAAGCAGCTTATCCTGGAAACTGTGAAGGTGATATATACTTTCTTACTGATGTCCCACACTTAAACTCCTAGAGGCTAGAAATGCCAGAAAATGCTTACAGAGAAGAATGACAGAGAAGAAAGAGTTAATTATTGGCCAGGGCTGGACCTAGCCACATCTCATTAAAATGTCTAGTAATATGTTCAGAGGATCAAGGAGGAAATGAAAAGAAAACATCAGAAGGCTAAAGATGAAAGGAGAGCAATACAATATTAAGAGAGGGCTTCTAATTTCTCAACTGTTTTAAATTTTTCTTTAAAGAACTGAATTTCTTCTGGTTTTAGGCCTTCTTTGTTGCAAAGCTATTAGCGTGCTGATCCAGTCACTCAGTGACAACAGCAATCAGAGTAGTATCGAGAAACATGATGCCAAATTGGATCTTGGCACATTGGTATCTTATTTCTCAATCACTGGACAAAGAATGGATAGGACTTCAAAGTGGATAAACAGGAAGGTGCAAACTGGCTGGAATATATGCACAAACACACGTATATGTGCATATACATATGCTCATACCACACAGTTATAAAATGAGGAGGGTAGAGACAACCACTAGGTTCCTGTTTTAGAAACTTGGTCTTTCAGGGTTTCTACTAGTTCTATGAATATACAGCCTGTTACATGGGGAGGGGATAGAAAACATATCACAGTACAGAAAGAACATGCACAAACCCATAAAGATGAAAGGCAGGAAAATCTTCAGGAATTAGCAAATTTTCCAGGTTAACTGCAGCATGGAAGACTTACAGGGGACTGTGGGATAAAGTGAAAGATAATGCACAGAAGAAAAAAATAGAATCTACAAAAGAAAATAAAATCAAGAAATACAAGGGAAAAGTTTACACTAACCCATTCCATGACACTGCTATGAAGAATGAAATATGCAATACACATGTACAAATGCACATATGTACACAGGTGTCATCAGGTGCTCACTAGATTTATATGATGCACTTTTAAAAATGAGACACACTCTATCTAAATATAAGGTAGTATTAGAATTATTAAATAATTAGGCAATAGTGATCCATCTGAAATTTTTTTAAATAGGAGATGTAATGAAAGAGGTTGGGACAATAATATTTTAATAGGGTAGATGAATGTCATAATATATATAAGCAGATTACTATAGAGTTTTTTTTTTTTGAGACGGAGTTTCACTCATGTTACCCAGGCTGGAGTGCAATGGCGCGATCTCGGCTCACCGCAACCTCCGCCTCCTGGGTTCAGGCAATTCTCCTGCCTCAGCCTCCCGAGTAGCTGGGATTACAGGCACGCACCACCATGCCCAGCTAATTTTTTGTATTTTTAGTAGAGACGGGGTTTCACCATATCGACCAGGATGGTCTCGATCTCTTGACCTCGTGATCCACCCACCTTGGCCTCCCAAAGTGCTGGGATTACAGGCTTGAGCCACCGCACCCGGCCTACTATAGAGTTTTAATCTAGATCATGGCAAATTCTAGTCCACTGGTTAAATTCAGCCCACTGCCTATTTTTGTAAATAAATCGTTATTGTAAGATGATCACGGCCATTTGTTTAGATATTGTCTATGGCTGCTTCCCCACTACAGTCTCAGAGTCGAGTGGTTGCTAAAAAGACCATATGGCCTGCAAAGTGTAAAATATTTACTATCTTGCCTTTTACAAAACAAGTTTGCCCATCCCTGCTCTAGATGATGAGAATAATAAAATTAGTCAACACTTATTAGACACTCACCATGTGCCAGGCACTATTTTAACATGTTACATTGTTAAGTATCTTAGGAAGGTAGCTACCATTGTGCAGCCATTCAACAGAAGGCCTAAGACATTTGTCAAACTTAGATGTTTAGTGGCAGAATTCAGGACTGTGAATGTAACAAATAAAAAGACGGGACACCCAGTTAAATTTGGATTTCAAGTAAACAGTGAATAATTTCTTAGTATGAGTATGTCCCCTGCAATTTGGGGTAGCAACACAATAATAAGATAGGACTTTTAAAGTCTCTGCAATTTGGGGGCATACTTATACTAAAAATTATTTATTCTTTATCTAAAATTCAAATTCAACTGGATATCCTGTATTTGTATTAACTAGGCATCCAACAGACTCTAGAGTTCATTCTTAATAAATTCTATACTTTCTCTCTCTTAGAAGGATAACGAGGATATTTGAATAGGAATGGGGAATCTCACAGAGGAATGAGATGGACACAGGAAGTGTTTTCTGGCTAGTGAGTTGATAGAGTTGGCTTTTTTCCTAGAGACATCTTAAAGATTTAGCTTGGTTTTGAACAGAGTAAAATAAATCAACTCTGAATTGGTTTCTTTATGGTATTGTCCAAATTTAGGGTCTGGTGCTCAGAGAGTAATTAAGACTAGGGACAAAGATTAAGAATCACCTGAATGAAAGTGGCAATGAAAATTAGATATGAATGCCAATTTAAGGAATTCAGGGGTAGGTGTTAGCTTAAATCAGACCTAAAATATCCTTCCAGATCTTTGCCTGACAGCCCTAACCTGCTAGTATTCAGCAGAGCTTTCAAAATCCATTCTATTTCCATAGTGAAAGCCCAGCCAGCATTGCACAATAATTTCTCATCAGTACTTAAGGAAAAACTAACAGAAAGGAGAAGCTCAGCTCATTCTCAAAGACTCAAGTGTTCTGAGATTTGTAGGTCTGGCTATGCTAAAAAAAAAAAAAAAAAAAAAAAAAAAAAAAAAAAAAAAAAAAAAAAAAAAAAAAAAAAAAAAAAAAAAAAAAAAAAAAAAAAAATGGTAGAATTTCTGAGTAGGAAAGTAAGCTCTGCATATTCTTTCTGTTCTTAGAAATAGGGCCACAGATGTGGAAAGCAGGATATTGAAAAGCTCAGTCCATCAAGAGCAATAAAATTCAGCATGGGCAACAGCTCAGAGTTTACTTAGGGGTGTGGTATGTTGCTGTTGGATCTATAAGCCTGCTCTAATGGATTATTTTGCAGAAAGCAGCTTGAACAAGGCAAGTGCTAGATATTGTTATTGCAATTGTTACAGGCAATAGTCCATGAGTCCAATTATATACAGGCAGTGCCCCAGACACTGATTTTGCTAATTGCTATCCCTCAGACTTGGAATTCACTTTTATCCCAGTTGCATATTTTTTCAATGAAAGGATGTGATTTCTATCCTAATGGAAGAGATTGAAATGCTGGCTGCTTCATGACATAATTGGTTACATGATGAGCTCGTTGTTGACTTTGCAAATCTAGCAAATATAAATGAAAAAGTGTATCACCTATTCGAAATTATATATTCATGCTTTATAACCTATCTCTAAGTACTCAAGATCCCAGGTCATAATCAATTATTTCTAAAAATTTGGCAAACATTTATTGAGTACCTACTGTGTGCCACACATATGCTAGGTAATGGGGATACTCAGATTAATTACCCAATTCTAACCACCAGGCATTCACAGTCAAAAACAAGAGACAGAAATTTACACAAGTGAATGTCATTAGATGTGATCCATCCTATAACAGAGCCATGGTGGAAGCCCAAAGGAGAGAATGATCAATGTTTTTTAGGGAGGTCAAGACATATTTCATAAAGGAGGTTCTGATTGGAGTCTTAATACTTAAGAAGGAATTTACCAAATGACAAAAGAAGAGAGAACAAGGACAGGAACTCGTGGTAGTGTTAGGGCAACACATAACAGGAAGAAAGAAAAATGAGACCAAGGAGTAGAAAGATAATCTCTTTAGTAGACCAAAGAAAGAAATGACAAATTATAGCTTATGGACCAAATCCAGCCCACTGCCTGGTTTTGTAAATAAAGTTTTATTGGCAAAAAGCCAAGCCCATCCATTTAGACATTGTTTATGGCTACTTTTGCAATACAATAGCAGAGCTGAGTAACTGCAACAGAGACCATATGGCCCACAGTTGCTAACCTTTACTATTTGGCCTTTTACGGAAAAAGGTTGCTAACCCCTGACTACAGCATCTGCCTACATACAAGAAAACAAAATATGATTCTAAAGATAAAACTAAAATTGTGGCCTGTTCAATAATTAAACCAAGCTTATTTTGTGTCTCTTGTGTGAGACGCAAAATGTTGTTATGAATAGCATTGAATAACATAATCCCAAATCTCAACTAAGACCAATGTATGTAGAATTTGGGAAAGTCATTATATAAGTAATTGTGTGACTGCCATAATCCAGGAAAATAAAAACTACATGGACACCACAAAGGAGGAAGTAATTATCTCTGCTTGGGACCTCTGCTTTAGAATACAGGTCCGTGGCAACAGACAGAATTCAAAGAATAAGTTAGAGTTGTTAACTAAGTGAAACAGCATTGATTCTATTTCTAAAACATATATATTAGGTTGGTGCAAGAGTAATTGCGGTTTTTGCTGTTACTTTTAACGGCAAAACCCGCAATTACTCTTGCACTAACTTAATTCATATTTTTTACATTAGCAGTATCTCCCTCTTTTAAAATAATTTTTTTTTTT
>NW_016107629.1:539250-564590 GCF_001604975.1 Cebus imitator
GTGTAGTGCTCCCCTCCCTTTGTCCATGTGCTCTCATCGTTCAACACCCGCCTATGAGTGAGAACATGCGGTGTTTGATCTTCTGCTCCTCTGTCAGTTTGCTGAGAATGATGGTTTCCAGTTTTGTATGATTTGGAATACTCTGAAACTTGTGGTACACATGAGCTTGTACCGTTCCTCTGCCTATGGCCTTTCTCCAACATATATTATTTAGCTCAAAGTTGTATACAGGCTAGGTATGGTGGCTCACACCTATAATCCCAGCACTTTGGAAGCCCTAGGTGAGCAGATTGCTTGAGCTCAGGAGCTCAAGATCAGCCCAGCCCAAGCAACACAGCAAAACCCTATCTCTAAAGAAAATACAAAAATTACCTGGGCATGGGGATGTATGCCTACAGTTGAACTACTAGGAATGCTGAGGGGGGTAGGATCACTGGAGCCTGGGAGATGAAGGCTGCAGGGAGCTGTTTTTGCACCACTACATGCCAGCCTGGGTGATGAAAGAAAAAAAAATATTGTATACAGTCATGTGTAGTTTAATAATGATGATCGGTGCTGAAAGATGCATTGTTACGTTATTTCATTGCGGTGGGAACATCATAGAATGCACTCGTACAAACCAAGACAGTATAGCCTAGGTGGGTGCTGGCTATATAATATGGCTTATTGCTCCTACGCTACAAACCTGTACCGCATGTAACTATGCTGAATACTTCAAGCGATTGTAACGCAATGTAATAATGTATACTGCAAGCAATTATAACACAAGTGCATTAAACACATCTAAACATAGAAAAGATACAGTAAAGCTACAGTATAAAAAATAAAATGTGCTCCACCTCTATAGGGCATTTTACATGAATGAAGCTTGCAGGACGGGAATTTGCTCTTGGTGAGTCAGTGAGTGAATGTATGCCTAGGACATTACTGTATACTACTGTAGACTTTACAAATGCTGTACACTTAAGCTAAAACACATTTATATGAGGATTTTTTTCTTCAATACTAAATTAACTGTAGCATATTATGACTGTTTAACCTTATACATTGTTTAATTTTTAAAAAGTTTTGATTCCTTTGTAATAACACTTAAAATACAAACACATTGTACACTTGTGCACAAGTATTTTCTTTCTTTATATCCTTATTCTATAAGCATTTTTCTATTTGAAATTATTTATTATTTTACTTCTTAAAATCTTTTGTTAAAAACAAAGACACAAACACACACAGTAGGCTAGGCCTATACAGGGTGAGAATCATCAATATCACTGTCTTCCACCTGTATATCTTGTCCTGCTGGAAGGTTTTCAGGGACAATAACAAGCATGGAGTGTCCTCTCCTATGATAACAGTGCCTTCTTCTGAATAGCTTTTGAAGGACCTGCTGGAGGCTGTTTTGCTGTTAACAATTTTTTATAAGTAGGAGGAATACACTCTAAATAATGACAAGAAGTATAATACAGTAAATACATAAACTGGTAACATAATTAATATTATTATTGAGCATTATATACTGTACATAATTGTGTGTGCTATTACATTAAATATGAAAAGAAAAAATAAATCAGTTGGACACATTAAATGTAAAAAAAAAGCATAAGTATACTGCTAGAAGATTATGCAACTGGCAGTACAGTTAGAGTTGTTTACACCAGTATCACCACAAACAGGTGAGTGATGCATTGTGCTACAATGTTATGGCACCTACAACGTCCCCAGGGGGTAGGAATTATTTTTTAGCTCTGTTATAATCATATGAGATCACCATTATACATGCAGTCCATTGTTGACCGAAATGTCATTCTGTGGAAGATGACTGTACTACAATCACAGAAACATCAACATTATGACAAGGAATTTTAATCCTGCAAATTATGGACAAAGGAGAGGCCATTTTCCTCATCGCTCCCACTCATAAGCGGATGGAAAATAAGCTGACACATTAGGAACAGCCGGTAGGGTAGACGTAATCTTCACATTTTAGAAACCTTTTTGCGTTATGGCAAGAATTAGCTGTTCCGATTCCAACCAGAATCTTGTCTTAGAACTCCCCTGATTTGACTCCTGGAATCTCCTTGGCAGGAAGATTCTCCAAACGCAGGCACTAGGGACAACTGCAAAGGTGGTTGCCTAAGACTACACAAAATGCCAAGAATAGAGATCAAAACAATGTCACATTTTTGTTTGCAAATCAGTTTCCTTAAGCACTAGACCATGGTCTTATTCTCTAAAAATAACTAACTAAATAAATAAGGGGATATTTCTTAACCATGTAAGAACATTTAAACTTTGGCTTGCATTACCATAACAAACTAATGCAGCCTCGTAGACATGTATCCAAAATCTTATCAGGTCAGACATTCTACAGGCTAAATAGTTTCTGATAAACACACATACCTTGCATAAAATAGTTTAAATAAAATAAAATACTTTGATGATATATATCCTTACTTGTATTGAGTAAATTAGGTACCATTTTAGAATATGTAACTCTAAAAAGCAAATAATCCAAATGGTCATGATGAGGCTTATACACATATTTTTAAGAATGATATTATACTGTTTGATTAATACATACATTGCTTTCTTTTCAGTGAAATAAATATCCAAGTCACCTGGACTGAGAACTTACTATCCAATCTTGAAATAATTACCTGGTTTATTGGCTTACATCTAATTCCTTTCACTGGTATTTTTGCTCTCCCGGTTACACTTTAAAAGTCACTTGTTTGGTTCAAAAATATGATACATTTTTACTCTTTAGATTGATTTTACCCACATTATGATCAGTGAAATTATAGATGTTGCCATGCCTTAGAAATTAATGGGGCATGCCCAATTAATAAAAGCAGGTTGGAACATTGAGGAAGAGGCTAAGAAATGGCACTCTATCCACACTCTAGGTAAAGTGATATTTTACAATGGCCTTGATCTCTAGCTCCCCTTTGGGGATGTGATTCATTCAACTGCTTTCAGCTTTGCTTGGCAAAACCCCACCAGCTTTACTTTGGTGCAGACCATTTGGACTGGCACCATTCCTGGGCTGGCCTTGGGAAGATTCATGAATCAACTGATCTTAGGAGTGTTTTTAATAATTAATTCCTTCAAAAATATGTTTGGCTGGCTACTCTGTGGCAGACACTGTTCTAGAAACTGGGGATACAGTGAAGATATTGGGGAAACTGGAGACAAATTAACTGCTTTGATGAAGTATAGATTCTAGTTAAGTCAAAGTTGTAATCTTTGTTTCTCTTTTTATTCATAGTGGAAATGTGAGAATGAAAAACACAAAGTAAAAAAAAAAAATAAGAAAAGAATAGTAATCAACCAAGAGAGTTTATTTGGAAAATGAAATATGAAAAAACATGGTTTCTAACATTCATCTAGAATAGCTACGAAGGCAGAAAATGTGAATTACAAAAAAAGAAGGCTTAGGAAACGGAATTGGCTTAAATGTCACACAATGTCAACAAATAAATAAAACCAGAGCCTCTTTCATAAAAGCAAACATTAAGAGAAAGATAAGAGGATTGTTTATAAAACAGTGCACAAAGAAAATTTAAACATTTACACAAGAAACTGTATTTTGTAAGCAACATACATAAATAAAAAACAAATTTAGTAATGTAAAAGTAATGTTTCATAGTTTATATCATGGTATGTCTTATTTTGTTATGAATAAACTTTGTAATACATCATATATTTTTACCTCACAGATTCAGTGTCAGAAGAACTCAAACATGGCAAAGAATAGATATAACAAATATAACACAATCAAAAGAATACGATGACTTAAGATGAATGACTTTATATGAATATTACCACTGTCCCTCAGTATCTATAGGGAATTGGTTCCAGGACCCCCGACAGACACTAAAATCTGCCAGTGCTCAAGTCCCTGATAAAAAAAATCTCATAGTGTTTGCACAGAACTTACACACATTCTCCCATATACTTTGAATCATCTCTGCATTACTTATAATACTTCACACAATGTAAATACCATGCATACAGTTGTTATACTATAGTATTTCTTATTTTTGCTATTGTATTGTCATTTCTAAAATTCGTTTTTGAATACCTTTATCCAGGGATGGTTGAATCCAGGGATGGTTGAATCCAGGAATGCAGAACCCATGGATATGGAGGGCTGACTGTATTTCATCCCCATAGACTACTGAATCTCTTTAAGGCTGTTACTGTTGTTGTCATATTTGTTCTTTCATTTTATATTCAAAATGAGTTGCTCTAGTGCAGCCCTCAAAGAAGAGTTGAAGGTTTCTTGTTTGTCAACTTTCCAAGGCATATTAGAAAGTAGATATTTCTACTCAAATGGCCAAATCTCTTCTCACTTTCTCTGTAGCACTTATCTCTCCCCAATATAAAACTCCAAATACACCTTCATTTCTTAAACTCTTGCCCCCCAGTGTCAACCCCCTTTGTTCAGCCTAATGTTCTGCACCCCCAACATGGAGCATCGGGCACTTCTGGTGGGAACTTTGGTAGTTCTTAGCTACTCATCACCGTATTTTTCTTTTCCTGTGAGATAAGCACTTTGTTGAATTGAGTTTGGAAAAATAGAATATTTTCACTCTCAATATGCGGTTTGATTTCACTGCCTTTAGCTAAGATAAACACCTCCAAAATCATCTTAAAATTTGAAGAAGGGTCTTTTGGTTTTCGCCACAGGTTTAACTAGATGTGAAATATGCAGTTATGATGCTCCTAGAATTATATTAGTTTAAAGAAACTGGATTTCTGTCTGACAAGCAAAGCCCAATTTTTTTGAACTGTGGCATCACCCCAATTGTCTCTGGGGTCCTCTAACCTGGAGATAACAATAAAGAAGGGTAAGGTTGGAGAGAATTTGCTTCCTCAGTCTGGTGCCAGAACGTGGGCATTTAGGGAGTAGAGGGTGGCTTTTGTCACACAGTATGCCTCATCAGAATCGCCTTAGGAAACTGCTTTTCAGAACTCCAATATTTGTCATTGGTGTAGTTCCCAAGGATTTTGATATATTGATATTAGGAGCTTTAGGTGGATTTGTGGAAATATTTTTGAAATGTCCAAGTATCATGATTTGAAAAAAAAAAATTCATTTGAATGCAATCATCTTAAGGCTGCTGTGTTTGCAAGCAGTACCACCAGTTCAATGTAATAATTTTTCTCAGTTTATTCCCTTAAAGGTTCACAGAAACAGAAAAGCCATGTGAGATTTCTTGGTACAATTTCTTCAGATATTGGACTCTCAAATTTAGGAGACAATATACAAGGAAGAAAAGGAGGAATATATTGTGCTGATTAGGTAACAAATTGAAAAACCATGGGACATTTCTGCTTTGGAGAATGAAGCCGTAGCAATGGGAAATAAAGCCCTATGTAAATCACTGGTGAAATTAATACATTTCAAAGGTTATCAGAGCCAAACTGCTGAATCCGATAGTTTGTCGTCACTAAATCAAATGCAAAATCGCTAATTTAATTTTTATGAATTACCAGTTGACTTCTAATGTATGGAATAATAAGAACTAATGCTACTTTATGTGCTGGAAATGAGATTTTTTATTTTCAAAAGAGCAAAAAGACAAGAAATAAAGTTGATTCAGAGCCCAAACAACCTTTTAGTTACAGCAGTTTGTTGACTTCTACAAAAAAAAAAAAAAAAAAAAAGTTTTCTGGATTTTATTTGCAATTTTTTCATTCAACTGTAACTCAGATGAAATATAGAGAGGCAACGGGCTTCCTCATAAAGCTGGTCTTGTTCTGATCCAAGAGAAGAGGGTCCCAAGCCAGAACAATGCAATCACACTGCAGTTTACCCAAGACAATCACCTGCAGTCCAGTTTCTCATCTTTAAACTCAATGACAGCAATAGGAGGGCTTTTTGTTTGTTAGGGTTCTTTTGTTTTGTTTTTTGCCTTTATTATGTTTTGTAATGAGCGTGAAATCCTGAGCTTATGAAAGGGGCTGAACAGAAGACATTTCAGTGGCAATATTTGGGATTACAAAATAAATTCAAATTCTGGACCCTCAGCAAAAATCAGCATTATAGAATGTTTAGAACTATGAGGAACTTAACAGTTCGTTTTTGTCCAGCTACCTATTTTGTAGATAATCAGAGACTCAGAGAGACAAGGAGACACTGGAGACTATGTAGCTAATTGAGCCTGGACTGAAAGTCAGGGCTTGAAGCCAGGGCTCTTCATCTTTCATTAATTGCAAAATTTAGAGACCTCCATTAGAAAGGGGCCCTTTTACATGTGCACTTAATTCTTCTTTCCACTTCCCCCACAACATCTCTACTTTTGGTGGTTGCTTGGGTAAGATTTACACAACCATGATCTCAGAACTAGGGTGACTAGGCAGGTGCATACTGTGTCACAGAGCCTGCTTTCTTTTGGAATCATATTTTTCCCTAAATATATCCCTGGAAATATGGTGTTTAGTGTTTTCCTTAGCTGGAGGGGTGGTCCTCATCTTCAGAGAAACGAGCTACAAAGTGGGCTTCCCTATGATTGTTCTGTCCCCTGAAGATGTGCCTGAGTAGTTCTGGAAAGTCACTTTAGTTTCTAACTGGCAAAATCAGTGAAAGATAAAAATCCAAGAGGACTGAACAAAGGAAGAGTCATTTTATAAACTGTTTCCATAATAAACTGGTTTAAAAGCAACAGTGAAGTCAATTAGAATAGACCGATACAAAGGGACATTTGGATTCCTAGTATAAGGTGTGTAAGTCTGTACCTGCCCAGTCATTTTTCTGGTGAATGGCTCTTTTTTTTTTTTCTTTAATCTTTTGCAGCTGAGTTTTTGGCTGTCAAGACTACATGATGATTCCCTTTCCCATTGAGCTTGTGAAGCTCAGTCTGACATTTAGAATAGAGTCACCAAAATAGAAGTCAAAAGAAAGCATAGTGAATATCAGAATTAAACTCTACACTTTTGATGGATGAGGAAACTGAGTTCCAGTGGCCAATACAAAGTTTTGTAGCTTAATAAAAATGAACAGAGACCAGAAGCCAGGTTTCTCAATGCCTGTATTTTCTTGTGCCTTCAACCACAATATCATCCGGCTATAGAAAAGGTATGTTAAATGGTGTGCAGTCTCGGGAATCTGTGGTCTATGATGAAATCCCAGCTCTAGCACTTACTATAAATACATCCTGGTAAACTTACTTTGTCTCTCTGTGCTATATTTTTCTCCTCTGCAGCATAGGAATAAAAAAGTCTTTATCACATCAGGTTGTTGTGAAGATTAATAGGCTTAGCTTAGTGCCTGGCTCAAACAGTAAGAGCACAATAAATGTTAGCTCTTAGTAGGAGGAAGAGTCCTGGAACGCTGCAGGGAATGCCAGAAAGGAAATCTGATCCTAGTCACAAGGATACTTTTATCTGTGGTTTAACCTGGGTCTGAAAAAGGAATACAAATGGTCTAACTCAAAACTAATTTTTTGGCAATTCAGTTATGTATGTAAAACAGTTCGCATTCTGCCTGACACAATTTGGATGCTAGAAAAACATCCAGTACCTCTTTTGTTGTTGTTAGCATAGTCTAATTTATTCATGGGCACTGGCTTACTCAGCCCTGCCAGACACCCAAGATTTGGCAAGTTTGGTTATGCAGTGCCTGCAAACAGGAAATCTCCAAGACTTATTATATTCTCCAAAGAAAGAGAACCCAATAGGAGATACAAACATATGAGAGTTCTCAAGGGAATTGTCTCAAGCAATTATGGAGATCAAGAAGTTCCACAACCTTCTGTCTGTAAGTGGAGAGCCAGGAAACCTGAGGGTGTAATTCAGTCCTAGTCTGAGGGCCTGAGAACCAGGAACTTTGTGGTCAGAGGGCAGAAGACAGATATCTCAGCTCAAACAGAGAGAGCAGGTTTCCCCTTTTGTTCTGTTCAGGCCCTCGAAACATTGGATGATGCTTGCCCACATTGATGAGGGCAGATCTTCTTTACATAGTCTATCAATTTCAATGCAAATCTCTTCCAAAACACCGTCACAAGTGTACCAAGAAATAATGTTTTACCACCTATCCAGGCATCCCTTAACCCAGTTAAGTACATGTAAAATTAGCCATTCACTTAGGTTTGTTAAAAATATTTTCATAGCAGGGTGTGTGAGAAGTGCAATGTTAGTGTGTAAAGAAAGCCAACGGTAAAGGTGCTGAGCCCATATGGCAGGAAGGGGATTGGCTGAAGTTAAGGATTTTTGAAAAAAAAATGTAAGTCTTGCAGGGTGAGCAGGTATGAATTAGAAGAAGCCATTGAAGGAGGGGAACATTATGCTGTAAAGAGCTTGTGCAGAGGAAAAATGCCATAATAAGACACAACACTCTGGAGAAACTTACCGGTCATTGAATGTGGATAAAGCTCAAAGTTTAAAAAGAGGAATGGGGCAAGGTCTAGCTGAAGTGGAAGTCAAGTTCAGATCATGTCATGCTAGGCACTTCCACCCTTATCCTGAATGCACTGATAAGTCATTTAGGTATTTGTACACCAAAGACTTACTTTATCAAATATTTCTTTAAGAAGGCAACTCTGGATGCTGAAGCATGGATTGGAAAAACTGATGAATGGAATAATGAAGAAAAGTTAAAAATAAATAAATAAATAAACTAATGAAGACATGAATGGTGAGAATGGAAGAGGGCCTGAATTAGGTGACCTGGAGATATCAGCATCAGGAGGTATGAGGCAGAAGGAAAGCTCAAGGATGATTTAAGTTTCTTAGGCTGATGAAAAGAAACTCACAGAAAAATAACATGCTGATGGAGGAGCAGATATTGAGACTGGAAGGGTGAAGAAGATGTTAAATTTAAGATTTCATATGTTGGATCTGAAGATGCATAAGACACTGTCCAGACGCATAGGGTTATATACAGCCTTTTTGTAACGAACTGTGAGAGAAAAAGCCAGTTGTGTTTTTCACAAAACTGCAGCTGTGTTTGTTCTTACTCCTTCCCTTACTCATTTTCCTTTTTGCTCATTCATGCTTTTCTGAGATTGTACTTCCTAAGAAAGTAGTAGCATGTAAAGATTTGCCCCACTTAGGCTGCTTTTGAGGATCCCGGGAGAGGTAGTGATTGCTACCATGCACGTGAATGAGCCTGTTCAGAAAGTGTGTGTAGAGTGATCAGAAGAAAAGTATAGGGGTAGGTTCCTGGAAAATCAGTGTATAAGAACCAGATGGCATGAGAAGGACCTGAAGAAAGCCAAGGACAGGGCAGAGAGGGAGAAGAAACCTAGGAGTGATCAGTGTTGTAAACCCAAGGGGTGATGAGGTCTGAGATAAGAGGCGTGGTCGATGGAATTAGAAGTGCAGTAGTACTCAGTAGGATCACACAAGGGAAGAACTGGCATTTTGAAATTAACACAAAGGAGAACATGCCAACCTTGGCCAAAGGTAGAAACAAGGCCGGGTTACAGGGGATTAAGGATGAATCAGAAAAGATGAAATATAGGTTGCAGGCACAGACAGTGCTGTAAACATGTCGGTTATGAAAACAAAGAGAGGTAGCGCTGCAGCTAGAAAGAAATATTTGGTGGAAGAGAGGATTTTTAATTTCTGTTATTTTGAAGCTGTTTCACGAGTGGAGAAACCTGAGCATATTCATACCCTAAAGAAAATGAGCCCACAGAGAGGACAAATTTAAAAATTCCCACAATAAGGAATCTGCACATGTACACACTAACTAATAAAATGCAGCATTTTCCCGTTCCTTTCTTTGAATGCTTTCAGAAATGCAGAAATGTGTTTCACTCCTTCAAATCTAGCATCAGAAATTTGGCTACTCAAACTATCTGTTTGAGGAGGTTCAGTGCGTCTAAGTGGTTGAAACGGGCCAGCAACTTGAATTGAACATCTTCAGGCTATCCTAGAGAGCAGCATATAGTTACTGGGCTTGCTCCTTTAGCCTTCTGGCTTGAAGTAAAGTTCAATTTCAGCATCCAAACCAGTTAAAATCAGCAGAAGTCAAGGTGCACCTAAATTCCAGAGTAGAACAAGATTCTTGTTTGTGAACTCCTCAGGATTCTGCTGTGAATTATCCCAGAGGAATAATGCAGTCACGAAGTGTGATGAATTCTAAGCTAAGACAACTCAGGATCCTTCCTTTCATTAATGTTTCTGTTTTCTCTCTCTCTCGAAACTTACACAGACACAGACACATGGACTTTCTGGCTCTCTCAGTCTCATTTTCTCTCTCTCTCTCACGTACACATACAGAACCAGAATCAAATGAGTATAAAGGTTGTCCATGTTTTTTAACAATCACAGAATTTTAGTGCTTAGAGGATGTTTTTAGGATGATTTAGTTCACTACTCTCATTTTACAGCTGAGCAAAATGAGACATAATGAAAACATAACAAAAACAACAGCATAATGATAATAAATCATAGTTATAATATGCTCTCATGTACATTAACTTAATTGATTCTCAGAAAAACGTTAAGGGAAGGGGAACAAAACTAAACTGGATTGGAATTGTACCTTAAAAATATTGTCTTTTAACCTTCACACTTCTATAAAATAGGAGTATTTATCTTCCTTTGCTGTGAGCTGCAGGTTGAATATGTTGTTTCCATTTTACAGGTAAGGAAACTAAAGTTAAGAAATGTAAAAGGACGTGTGCTTGAAGTCAGACAAATATTATGTGTCTAAAAATCATGTCAGAATTGACAATAGACCTCACAGTTCTTTGATTTCAGAGATTTCTTTCATTTCTTTTTTAAATATTTTTATAGCATTTTATGCTTATCAAGGTAGTTTCACTTACAAGATCTAATTAATTGTTATGACAACTCTTCATGATAGATGAAATCTAGAAACAAAGTGAAAGATGAAGCACTCGTACAAAGTCTCACAAGTAAACGACGGTGCTAGTACTAAAACAATAATTGGGCTCTGAAGTTTTGTCCCCAGACCAGTTGTTCTCAATCCTGTAGGCAAACTGGAATTATCTGGGTTTTGTTTTTTTTTTTTCAAGTGCCTGGGTTCTATCCGAGCTGGAAGATAATAAATGAATCAGAATCACTCCTGGATGGGTGCTGGGTGTCTGGATTATTTTTCATTTTTTTATTTTTTTGAGATGGAGTCTCATTCTGTCACCCAGGCTGGAGTGCAAGGGCATGATCCCAGCTCACTGCAACCTCTGCCTTCTGGGTTCAAGTGATTCTCCTGTCTCAGCCTCCTTGTAGCTGGGATTATAGACATGTGCCACCACGCTCAGGTAATTTTTGTATTTTTAGTAGAGACGGCATTTCATCATGTTTGTCAGGTTGGTCTTGAACTCCTGACGTTGTGATCTGCCGGCCTCGGCTTCCCAAAGTACTGGGATTACAGGCATGAGCCACTGCTCCTGGCATGTTTTTTAAAAAAAGCTTTTCAGAGCCTGTGTTGAGAATCATTGCAACATAGCACACATTTAAAGTTCTTAATTTTTGTTCCACTGGGTTTGATTTCCTCTTCTGCAATAATAGCTAACATTTTTGTAGCATTCTGGCAGGGATATGGAATTCATTTTATTTTAGCTCTCCACTGAACAGAAACAGTGCTACTGTGTATACAAGTATCTTGTAATACAGGTTACCAGATTCCTACTAAATTGCCCACGCTCACAGTAAAAAATAAATAAATAAATAAACATAATCTCTTCAACCTTATGGTGTTCTAAGACAGTCAGACACTTTTTGTATCCATATAGCATTGGGTGGCTAACATCCTATTGCATGAGCAAAGTAAAGAGGAATGAAGGCGAGAAGCATAATACCTTTGTGTTAATTGCTGGTGATGGTGGCCACAGCGTGACCAGGAACTCCACATTGCGGGATGAGACTCAGAAAGCGGATGAGCACAGAGCTTACTGTCTCCTACACCAGAGCCCCCCGTGTATTATTGCTGGTATCCATGTGTAACAGATTGTATTGTGCACCGAGCTGGAAGATAATAAATAGATGTAAGATGATGATTTACAGAAGGGTGCTTAGAACTCCTTGAACCAGCAGGAGGAGAAAACGGTGCTGGTACAAGGTTGAACTGTCAAATTCAAAATCCCTTTTTTCCTTTTTCCCCAGAGGGCGATTCCTCCAGGACTTCGCTTGCTTTCTGCCTTGTCATCTGGAAATTTGGTGGTTAATTACTAAAACACCCGATACAAAATTTCTGTCAAAATTTTCCCCTTTTGGTTGACTTTCTCTAAAAAATGTCTCATTTTTAGTGAAAAATTTCCCATCAAAACTCCCTTTAGGAATCTTCGTGCAACTATTTCTGCTCCTTTTTAAAATCCTCCCTTATTTAACTGAGAAGTTTAATGACATCGTGGGCCTAACTAAAATCTGTAATATTTGGGATTTTAACAACAGCAACAACAACAACAAAAAAACCTAGAACAGAAACTGGAAATGCCAGTAAATTGTTTGCATGATTTCTTATCACACAATTGTTTTATTTCATACATTTCTCATTGACAAAGGAAGAAGCAAGTCTAGAGAAAGTGATGGTGATAGATATATTAAGGTGATTAATGATATTGTTTAGATGATGGCTCATCTGTATCAAATGAAAAATAGGTTGTTTATTTATCCAAGACTGTTCTACTTTTTTATCATTCTAATATTAAAAATAATCACAAGACTGAAGCATTAACTAACATTGCCAAAAAATAGAAAATGATTTATTTAGGGGCCCTTCTTAGGCCAGATGTTACATGGAAAAATGAGTTGCTGTTGAAAATGAGATTTGTTTACGTATAGGCCAAGTAAACTAGCCCTTGCTTTGATTTCCTGGGCCCATCAGCTTAACATAGTGATGGAGCACACTGCCCATTTAGTCATACTTGTGAGTATAAAATCCCAGCTCCACCGCTTGCTAGCTGTGTGACATGAAGCAAATTATTAAACTCTATTATGGCTCAGTTTCCTCATTCATGAGAAGGGATCAAAATAGGACATATAGAGTTGTCATGAAGTTTCAAATGCCTAACACATAGTGTGTGCTTCATAAATGTAAGCTGTTATTATGATCATCAATCTGGAGTGTCCCTTTGCCAGTTATTTTGCAGTCAAAAGGCTTCTGAAAAGATATATCATACATTAATGAAAAAACAAAAGCATGAGCTGCCCGATTCATTTCTCTGATAATTCAGTCAATTTATCACCCAGGATAGGGGATACTGGGGTAGAGAAAAAGTGAGCCCAGCTCTGTGGAAACAAGAGCATGAGTTCTTCTCTGCAAGGGCTTTGCTATACACACAGCAGTATGATGCAGGAGAGAGCATGAGTCTCTCATCAACATTCATTTCAGGGTAAGCCCTGCCTCTTGCTGTGGTGAGACCTTCTATAAATTACTTCATCCCTCTAATCCTTGATTCACTCAAAAGTGAAATGTTCTAAGGATTTAAATGAGATTACATATGTCAAATATTTAGCTGCAAGTTAGTACTCAACTATTGTTATTACTCTTGACAGATAATTGACTTGTAGTTCAGTCAGTTTATCACTCAGGAAAGGGATACAGTTTCTTTTTTTGTCAATGAGAGTCATAATTATTAATACCATTATAATTATTATTACGTTTACCTTAGGAGATAAGATAAAGTGGAGATACATGGGTAGTTCAGACAGAGAGAGACCAGGAGCCATTGTAAGAAGGCACAGGACACATTTGAGATGGCTTACAAAAAGGGCAGTGGTCAGAGTCCTCAAACACCAGGCGGGCCCTTCCTGCTCTCTGTCCCTCTCAGTGAATAGCCAACTGTCATATTCATCAGCCAGTCAACAAGTTTTATTGAGTCCCTACTATGGGCTGGGCAGTTTCCCAGGTGCCAATTTTAAAGTAGTGAACATGACTAGCAACAGTCCTGCTCTTAGGTAGCTTGTATTCTGTGAGGACCCTTCAATAATCAGGTGAGCAAAGAAGCAGGGAGGATAATTTCAGGTTGCAGAAAGACAACAGTTAGACAGGGAGTGCTGTGGGAGAGGGTACTGTAGCTACAGGCACAGAAAGGCCCACTGAAGAAGTAAAATTTTAGCTAACCTAGAAGAAAAAGGGGCCCGCCACATAAGGATCTCGGGAAAGGGCGTTCCATTCAGAGGTTCTGCATATCAAAGGTCTTGAAGTGAAAGTGATCTTGGCTTCTTCCCAGGCCTGTGTGGCTGCTGCACGTATTAGACCATGATGCAAAGAGTAGCAGAACCCAGGGCTAGTAGGGACTCACAGGCCAAGCAAGGAGCCTGGATACCAAGTAATGCATGAAGCCAAGAAGGGCTTGAAGCAAGGTAGCAAGGTGATGGATTTACCATACAGTCTCTTGCCACGAACTCAAAAAATCACCAACTTGTGTCCCTGTAGAGTTTATAAGACTTGCATCCATTCATTTATTCATTTATTCTTGACAACAAACCAGTGAGGTGATTGAAGTAGGAATTTTGTTCACCTGATTTTGTGACTAAGACAACCAAAGCCCGGAGTGCCCAAGTTTCCTAACTTGATGCCTCATCCAAGCAGAAAGAAATCAGTTAGTGGCAGAGGCATGGGGTCCCATCTAGGTTTTGGGATTCTAATCCTGACCTCTATCTCTGACAAGAAATGCCATTCGCCCTTGTTTTAGCAATCCTATTTATTCTATTAAGTATTTTTTTTTAAGTTTTGATTATTTTTCTCCTGTTTGTTTTTCACACCTTATGATTTCTATGTGATTTCCCATTAGGTCCTGCCAACTAAGGGTAAACTCCTAGGATGTATGTGTTAGGCTTCTGTGAGTGGTAATAACCACAGTGCTACAAGAATCACTGAACACATAAATATGACATGACTCTCTTCTTGCCAGTTCCTTCGTGGAAGTGCACGCTGAGCTTAAGGAGAAGCCTGGTGAGGGGTTCAGACTGGCAATGTAGACAGAAGCATTTCATCAACATCTACGAAGATTTTATGGGCCCTTCCCGACCTTCCCACAAACTGTGCTCATTAAAATAACAGGCACAGTAATTTGTGCTCTACACTAAGTCCAACATTTGTGATTCAATATTTGTGGTATTTATGGTTTTCTACATTACTGGACCAAAAATGCACAGAATCCAGAATGACAGCAGTCAAAGACAGCTTTACATTTGTACCCTGACCAGGAAAAGGAAGGGAGTTTCTTAAAATTTAATGAGAGGTAGAAAGAAACACTGGTTCTTTTCAACATTTTAATATTGATAGTCCTTATAGTGGTACTTGTAGTGATTTAGCAATAAAAATTAGATATGTTTGGGTGTAATGGTATAGAGTTAGGGAAATTGAGCTGTACTAATCAAACAAAGTAAAGAAAATGTTCATTAACTGCATAGTTTGTAAGCGCCACTTTTTTTTACTGTTTGTTAGGAAGATGGAGGCATGCACTGGAAACACTAATTCTAATTATTACTGTAAGTGGGAGTTTTTGGCACAAGGTCAAGAAATAATAGGAGAATGTGTGAATCTCTCTATTGAGCTGCAGTAAGCCTAATCATTTGAATAAAGCCAGTTGTTTTTTCTTGGACCGTCTCTGGGCTGTTCAGTGTTCTGGATGAATCTAACACAATCAGGCTGTTCTCTGGTGTATAACCACTTCCTGCTGACTCAGGGCAAGTTGCTTCCTCTGCCGTTTATTAAAATGAAACATTCATATTAAAACCCCATTTTTTAGTGATGACCAAATGTACGTTAGTAATGACATTATTAAAACTGTTTTGTTTAAAATGAACTTTCACACTAGCGTGTTGCAAAGCAGCACAAACAAATCTATCTAATTTCGCGAGACATGGTTTTAGAAAGCTTGCAGATCTTTCTGGCACTATTATAGAAGGGGATTTGATGTGTGTTTCAGGAGACAGTCTAAGTTTTTACAGCCATAAAAAATGAATACTGTTTCCACTACTCTACATAGCAAATAATGTATAATTTATAATTTTTCATTAACATGCAAATGTGAAATAGTGTCTTCTGTGTTTGTGTCTACTAATAATCTATTAAATATTTAGATGCATGGTAAAGAATACTAAAATATTTGGTCTGAGTACTGTTTAAATAGATTTTCCCCTCTTTTTAAAAATATTATTTATTTATTAGTTTTTATTTTTGAGATGGAGTCTAGCTCTTTCTCCCAGGCTGCAGTGCAGTGGCACAATCTCGGCTCACTGCAACCTCCACCTCCCAGGTTCAGGCGATTCTCATGCCTCAGCCTTTGGAGTAGCTGGGACTAAAGGCACATGCCACCAAACCTGGCTAATTTTTTTATTTTTAGCAGATGGAGTTTCACTATGTTGGCCAGACTGTTCTCGAACCCTTGACCTCAGGCGATCTGTCTGCCTCGGCCTCCCAAAGTGCTGGGATTACAGATGTGAGCTCCCTCACCCAACCATGTTCATATATTTACATATGTGAAAATGTGGGAGAAACGGATAAGCAAATAACTCAGTAACGGCATTTGTGAAATAAGACAATAACCCGAATCTTTATATAGTTCTCGTTACTTTTCACAGCATTTTCACATAGAATGTCTTGCCCAACCATAGCAACAATATCATGAGGCTGATATTCTCCCCATTTCGTGGATCAAAAAACCAAGCCAATGGTTAACTGGATTGTTTTGTAAATATTTGGCCACTTAGCCAGCACAATGTCCTAGGAGTCATGCTTTGTAATGCATCATACCTCATTGCTACAGTCAAATCTTAGGTATAAGATCAGAGTTCCAAGGTTTTAATAAGTATATTTGGCAAAGACCATTACATATAGTTTGCATTGGCTATAGAATCTGAAATTTTCAGTACTGTTTCTAGAGTGAATATCCTACAAATATTCACTGAACAAAGCATGATGCTCCTGTGTGCTCAGCATTCTTCCAGGAGCCTGATGGGAGCCAGAAACAGAAATGCCATCAACACTAGAGCAGGAGAGTCCAGAAGACAAGCTATGGAAGAAAATTATGTAATAAAAGTAGTATTGTATCAGATGCCAATATAAGGGTACACAAAATGTTTAAAGGAAAGAAAGAATGCTTTCAGATAGAGAAAGGATTTAGGCAGACTTTAATGAGGACTTATAGATCCAGACTCCAGTGATTGAAAGACATCATTGAAGATTTAAAGCCCAAGCAAGTGGTGTGTTTTTAAGAAGCTTAATCTTAGAGGCCATGTGGAAAACTAGAGGGAGGAAGGATGGTTAGCTGGTTATTAAGGTATTTAGGAATAATGGAACAAATTCTCAAACAAAAGGATGATTTAAATTAATAGAAAAGAAAACCTTCAAGGTCAACATTCTGGAACACACTGACTATTTTCAATAAGGCATCAGTGAGGTGTCTGTAAAGACTTGGAGCTCAATCAGGATTATGGCAGAATATTGAATCCCTTCTTTCTTCTCTTAGTGTGTTCTGGGTTTTATTTTTACTTTTGTTTTGTAGAGACAGGGTCTTGCTATGTTATCCAGGCCAATCTTGAACTCCTGGTCTCAAGTCATCCTCTCACCTTGGCCTCCCAAAGCGCTGGGATTACAGGGCTGAGCTACTGCACCTGGCTTTGTGTTCTGAGTTTTTACATTTCTCTATAGTGACAATTTTATTATTATTGCCTTCAGTGTAATTTTTATGGAATAAGTCTGGTTGCTTTAGGACATTTAAAAGAAATGAATCTAATACAACTGAAATTATCCTTACAAGTTATATTAATGACTTGATACAGCCCATATCTTCAAGGAATTTGTAGTTGAATGAAAATGTCTTTAATAACTGTGCTGGGATCTCCATACATTGGAAGTGAAATCAAGGACTGGGTTACCTTTTGGCAGTAAACCTCCTCCACTCACAAACCTTGGCAATCACTCCTTTGGCCAAACGTGGAGACTGACTTCCATTACAAATGTTAAGCATATTAGAAACAGTCTATCAAATTGAAGTGTTAAGTAAAGGAATAAAGAGACAGCTACAAAGATTATATGAATTAAAAATATCACAATGGTTTAAAATCCTCCCAGACTGCATTATGAATATATTTCAAAGAGACAGTACTTGGGTAATATTTGAAACCGCAGGTACCTGTGATATAATCCTGCTATCCAAATGGTGCTGCTATTCCAACAGGTCCACTGTCCTAACTCCTGTTGGTGGGATCCTCTCTAGTAGAACTGTGGCTTTAAAGATGTCTTTCTGCACCCACTGGTGAATAATTCTGTGCCCCAGTACATGTTTACAGTTTTAAGACTTTCTTATCTAGCTCTCAGGGAAGCCTCTGTGCTGTACCTTGGCCCCTAGGTGTTATGTCACAGAGACACGTTATGATGAAATGTTATATAAAGTCATTTTCATACTTTATAAAGTGGGTTTGTGCTTTGCTGATCTGATAAAAATGTCAAGAATATCTGGAAACATGTCATTCGAGTATTTGAATGATCTTTGGGATTTTTCTATATCACTAATTTTTTTTTTTTTTTTTTGAGACAGAATCTTGCTCTGTCGCCAAGCGCCAGGCTGGAGTGCAGCGGCGCAATCTCAGCTAACTGCAACTTCCATCTCCCAGATTCAAGCATTTCTCCTGCCTCAGCCTCCTGAGTAGCCGGGACTACAGGCATGTGCCACCATGCCCAGCTAATTTTTGTATTTTAGTAGAGACAGGGTTTCACCATGTTGGCCAGGATGGTCTCTATCTCTTGACCTCATGATTCTCCCGCCTCGGCCTCCCAAAGTGCTGGGATTACAGGCGTGAGCCACCGCGCCCGGCCACTAATTCTTAATTACATATGACAATGGGTATATCATTTAGGGTATAATCAGAGAAGAAGAACACCTGTATGGTGCCTGGTATATGGTGGGCTCCCAGTAAATAATCATTTATAATGAATGAATGGTCTTCTGATACTCAGCAAACAATATGGATGCTCTGTGCCTACAGTAGGAAAGTTATCATGAAATCACTTTTTTAGTGTAATTGTCATCTGATGTATCCACATCAAACATATCAAATCTCTTTTCATGACAGTATAGTCCCACAAAATGAAAGGGAACCACAGAGATAAGCTACCTTTACCTCAGCTTTACCAGAGGACTGATGTCTTGTCCTGCAAAATTTGCTTTACTTTCACACAAAATACACAGTAATTCTCAAATGCAAATAAGCTAACTAGGATTGGGTTGACTAGAGGGTTAATTTGTTTCAAAAAAACATAAAGATTGATAAATTTCTGATCTGAGAACTGCTCACCTTACCACTGCCATCAAGATTCAAATTCAACAGGTATAGGGTAGAATACAGGGCATAAGAATCATTGTTTTAATATGGTTCCCCTGATAATTGCGTCACAAAGCCAGGCTTAGAAACCATGGGCCTGCAGCATACGCAGCTGGCATCAGGGTCATTCATGGTTGGCAGCAGGTCAGTGACAGTCTGGGGTGGAAGAGCATGGGAAGCCATGGTCCCCAGAATCCATGGATCTGATAAAACTTGTCAGAAACGTTTTTTTTTAAATTGCATATAGGAGTTGAGCAGAAGAAACTTGTTGTTACAGCCACATTAACAAAACACTATTTTTACAGACCAGCTTATAAAAAAATGAGAAAGGATTTTTTTATCTGAATGGCTTTACCACCCTGTAGCTGTTGTGAAGTCACTTATCAGCCTAGGACAAGTAGGGTGTGATCCCACAGAAGATCATGGAGTCTCACGAAAATCTGCTTAATGGCAAGGGGAGTCAGAAAATGTTTTAAAAGGACAACTTTTACCCTGATTATAATAGCATTTGAGGGAATTTTAAGTGTGGGAAGCATAGATGTGACAATATAGTACATCCAAGGATAGCTACGAGAAATGTATCAGTAGGAAGAACAGAGTTGATGACTCATAAACGATTGGTAATTAGGTTCTACAGTAAGCTGCAATCCTCCCAGAGAAATGAAGACAGTGTTAATTGTTTTTATGAGACTCCTCAGAGGCCAAAAATGATTCCCTGCTTGGCCTAAACAAAGCCAAAATGGAAGTTAAACTGTTGTCACAGAAAATAGAATGAGTAGCAGGAATCTAGATGTTCGCCTTTTCCTTTGTAAAGTCTATACTGTGTGCGAGACCCATGGTTAAGATGGTAGAAGCGGTGGGCTTAGGTAAGTATATTGTACCAAGCATACTTCCTAGAGTGTGTAAAATGAACACTGCCAGGTTCTGGGTGTAGCTTTTCCTAGTTAAACATGGAGTGGGTGTGTCTATAAGAATACAATCTTAGCTCTTATTGGCAGTTATACAATCACAGCAATTTTATGAGAATTAAAAATTTAAAAAATTAAAAATGGCCATCAAAACATGGAGATACATAAAGCTATTTAGTTAAGAGACTTTCTCAGATAAGTGATTTACCAAGTCAATGAGTTGAAATAATATTTCCATTATTTTTCTAGATTTTCTTGTCCTGTATATGCATGATGATCTGATAGCCACAAATACCAATAATATAGCATTGATACTTGCAGTGACGGTGTTGTTTAAATTTTTACTTTCAAAGAGCTTAATTTCTGCCAGGCCTGACTTTTTTTCTTTTTTTAGGTCTCATCCTATGAGCTTGTGCTGATTTGCTGATTTACATATCTCCACTGGCTGAAAATCATATCTGTTCCTTAGGTCCAATTTTCACGTTCCAAGCATTGGCAGTGTGACCACAAATATCTGTGATCTGATGCTTTATTTGATTTTTGTGTGTTTGTTTTAATGGAAGTGTAGAAAGGGAGGGAAGAAGGGAGGGAACTATTTGATTTGCTGTCTAGCCAACACAATTCTAAAAAGCATTAAGCGGAAACTGCTACAAGTGTTTATTTTCTAACTCTTTCTTGTATAATGGGAACAGTCAAGATCTGAACAAGAGCCGATATAAGGCTTGTGGTTTTATGATAAGCATAACAGCCAGTGGATAGACTAAACCCCAGTGACAGCTGTGATGGTTCTTGGAATCAGACATCCTTCAATAACATGTTCCCCCAAAGCTTATAGACACTGTTGTAGAGTAGGGTCAAGGCTTATGGCAGATGTTGAATGTCTCTGAGCTACGTGAAATTTTTCTCTGTGGATTCGTGCCTAACAACCGTTACATCAAACCACAGGTACAACGAAGCCCATTTTCCTCTTTGACATGATACTGTTGTTACTCTAGAGGCAAAGCCTTATGCTATTACTAGCTGAAAAAGACACGTCTCTAAAAGCTGAAAGAGTGCAGACACAGAATTGGGAACAATTGGGCTATTCCGACCGTGAGAATATAAAGCAATAGTTTTACCCAGCACAAACGATGTAGCTCATTACAGTTTGGTGTCTTGGAACAAGGACACCTGAAATAACAATGATCATTGCCTAAAAAATTAATTTTGTGGAAATTCTTATAATGTTAGCATACTTTACAAATATGATTCTACCCAACTATAAACTTTGTTATAACAGCTAATAATCATTTTTTTTTCCATAGAAAAAGAAAACCTCACTGCTTCATTGATTGATTCATTAAAAGAAATCTTGTAATTGAGCAATCAGGACAGGTTTACTATGAGCATCTGATAAAAGGAAGTTAGGAAGATGATAAACGTCCAAATATCAGTGAATGTCCATAATACCTGTTGAACTACTTGTAATTCATCAAGAAATACTGATTGAACAGAGATTCCCTTGGTTCTGCAGAGAAAGTCAAAGGAAGTAAAAGTAAAATTTCTATTTTTACTATTTTATTTTAAAAATTTCTATTTTTCTGTTCCCTTTTTCTATTTTACTCACTAGGCATTCTTGGAAAAACAATCTATTTTAAGAATAGTAGCAGGAAAATTGTAAGAAACTACTAAGAAACAAAAATTATGGGGGTGACTCAAATTATTAATAATATTAATATGTAAAGCTGTCATCTTAATAGTTATTAAAAGTGTTATACAGTATCTCATTTTATAAGCACAATAATAAAATGACTTGCCTCTCATAAATATCATACTCCTATCAGATCCTGGGCAATAATCCTATCTTCTCACTACCAAAGTACTCTTCTTTCCATACTTTTTTGTCAGTGAGCTACAGAGAAAGTTTAGGAAAGGTCAGTAGAAAAATATACCTGAAGTTTGATTACAGGATGCAAGTCTTTTTTTTTTTTTTTTTAAGATGGGTTTTCACCATATTGGTCAGGCTGGTCTTGAACTCCTGACCTCAGGTGATCCACCCGCCTCAGCCTCCCAAAGTGCGGGGATTACAGGCGTGAGCCATCATGCCCAGCCCTGGATGTATGTGTCTTTGACCCTGAATGTCAGATATGATTTACTCTCCAGGATTTGTTGATCTTTGGTGGGAATAATCTACCAGACCTTGTGAAGAACAAGGAGAAGGATAAAAGACATCTAGTTGTGTGATTCTAGTTTCATTGAAGACTACTTCAAGGGGGAAGAAGAGTTTTCCTGAAAATTAGCCAGAGGCCCCAGTTCATAGGAGTCCATCTGCAGGTTGGCCTCTTTGTCCCCATATGGAAGGAAGCTATCATCATGTGTTCTCAACCCCCTGCAATTCTGTCACTTTGCAAGATATATCTAGCAATTATAAAAAAAAAAAATGAAAAAAGTGAAATGGATATTCTAGAAACTGCTAGAGAGCAGATGTCTTGAATAGGCAAGCCAACACTTCGCAAGATATATTATTTACTTTTTCCTGATACTATGGTTTGTTTTTGGTTCAGTGAATAAAACAGGCACTCTCCTTTGTGCATTCTTGCCAACCAGAAGCATTCTTTAAAAAAGTTCTTTCCAGGCCGGGCGCAGTGGCTCATGCCTATAATCCCAGCACTTTGGGAGGCCAAGGCAGGTGGATCACTTCAAGTCAGGAGTTTGAGACCAGCCTGACCAACATGGTGAAATTTGTCTCTACTAAAAATACAAAAGTTAGCTGGGCATGGCAGCACACACCTGTAATCCCAGCTACTCAGAAGGCTGAGACAGGTGAATCACTTGAACTCGGGAGGTGAGCTGAGATGGCACCTCTGCATTGCAGCCTAGGAGACAGAGCAAGATTCTGTCTAAAATTAATTAATTAATTAATTAAGTTCTTTCTAAGCAGAAAGGAATATCCAGTTTTAAAAAATTAGTCTGCAGTATGTTATTTGTCACAAAAATATTTATATAATAGTGTACATTTTTATTTTTCTTTGCACTTAGTTTTTCTAAGTATTCTAAATATGAGAATGAATCATTACAAAGCATTAAATTTGAATAGTTTAGCAACATTAACCAGTAATCTCAAAATATTTTTATAACTTGAGCTTTTTGTGACCATTTAAAAAAGAAGTATGCATTTAAGTTACTACATGATGTACTCTATGTCTGCTGTAATCCCATTAACAAAGTTTTTAATTCTAGAAAATAAATTTAGAAAGCCTAAAATTTTACCTTGTTTTAAAAAAACATAGTGTTACATATATAAAACTTTATCAGAGTTAAGATGAGAAGCTAAGCAGAAAAGTTTAATATTATTTATGATTTCATGACTTGTAACATGATAATTTGAGCCTTACCTACTAATCTAGTTTAAATCCAAGTTTTTTCTTGTTTTTGTTCCCCCTCGCCTCCCAGTATCATAACAGAGCTCCTTTAAAGATGTGCAGCAGATTTTATACCTTCTTCCCATTGGTGATCTTTCAGGAAAAAAAATCTCTCACCATTTAGACAAGGAGTATGCAAAATGGGAAGTGGAAATTCAACACACATTTCATTAATTTGATCTAAGCAAATATCCTAAAGAGATAAATCTGTCTGAAATAGCCACACAATTTCCAGCTATGTTGTGCTTCTTAACAAAATATAAAGTGCAGTGTTAAAGTCACTTACCTTCTCTATTGCAGGAATTAAATTATTTGGGTTGGTTATCTACATGGATCTAATTAAAGGTCAGAGTGCCAAATCTCCCTTCACTTTGTAATGCATAGACCTAGCCTTTGTTCTGTGCCCCTGGGCCTTATGGTAAAAAAATGAAAGCAATTAAGGAGTTTCTGGGAATTATCTTATTAAGAATTGCAAACTCATCTGCCACAAAGAGAAATGATAGTAGAAGGCTGACAAATGTCTAAAGAATGGTAGCTGGAAGCATAGAGATGGAAATGAAGATGAAATGGGGAGAAGGGAAGTTAAGAGTGTGATCATCAAACACATGCTTATTTACATTCATCCTTTCAACAAACATAAATTGCAGGCTTACCAGGATGAGATACCATGTTAGGCACTTGGAATAGAGAAGTGAACAAATTAAAGTCACTTTGCAAGACATATCTAGCAATTATCAAAAAAAATGAAAAAACTTCTATAAATGAATTGTTCATATTAATGGCAGATTGCAGAAGATCTATGATTACTATAGATTTATGAGAGACATAAAAGAGGTGGATAGGATAGGTATTCTGGGGAAAGCATAGAGAAGAGTTTCTGAATGATCAGGAGAGGCTTAGGAAATGCTTCCAAAAAGAGTAATGTTTGTTCTCCTCATGAAGGATGGTATCGTTACCTGGTTGCCTCTCACAAAAGAGAACTCGAGGCAAATGGATAAATAATATTTACATGGGAAAAGTTATATGCTTGAACCTTGCATATTAAGTGAGTGTTAATGAGGCTGTCTGTCAGGTAGGTTTTTTCTCTCTTTCTTTCTTTCTTTTTTTTTTTTTTTTTAAGTTCAGAGATAGGGTCTCACTATATCACTCAGGCTGGAGCGCAATAGTGCGATCGTAGCTCGCTACAACCTTGAAGTCCTGAGCACAAGCAACCCTACCACCTCAGACTCCCAAGTAGCTGTGACTACAGGCACATACCACAATGCTCAGCTAATTAAAAAAAAAATTTTTTTTTGATGTAGAGTCAGGTTCTCACTGTATTTCCCAGGCTAGTCTTGAACTCCTGCATCAAACGATCCTCGTGCCTCACACTCTCAAAGTGCTGGGATTACAGGTGTGAAACACCAGGCCCAGCTCAGGTCATCGTAATAGAAGAAATCGATAAGTCAGGAGATAGATCATGAAGGAACATTCATACTATGGTTTAAACTTTATGCCAAAAGCAATGTGAGGCCATAAAATGATTTTAAGTTCAAGGATGATGTAGTGAGGTTTCTGAACTGAAGTCTAGCACATATACATAAGTCCCTTGGTATTGGGTCTACTTTACAGCTGAGGGAATTCTATTTTACTGGCTAAGAGTGATAACACTGTATAGTGGGAAAGGCACTGAACTCTACCACCAGCCTAAGCTACCTGTGGGACTCTGGACAACAGTCTCAAAAACTCCAGACTAATTTTCTTCTTTGCAAATGAGGAGGTTGGACAAATGATCTTTAAC
>NW_016107629.1:564645-573481 GCF_001604975.1 Cebus imitator
CATTTTGGACTCTACCACTTTATAAATAGAACTAATGAGAGACTGCCTTTGTCTTATCTCAATACTAAAAAGAGAAACAGTGAGTCACATGACCAAAATGAGCCTATCACCTAGTTAGATAGTGATATTGTCCATTTAATGAGGCTTTCTTAGATAGAATTCTGGTTATAAAACCACACAGTATGTTGATTTGTGACAGAAGCCACAAGAGGATGGTACACATGGGTGGAAAATAATTAATTTCCACACCTCCTACTTAAGCAGGAGTCCAGCTATGTAGAATAAGAACAAAAGTGAAATATTATAAGTCCATCTGTAGATTTTGTTTTTTTACTGAAGTAGGCCAATAAATTTTAACATTACTGCCAACTCAACTTTTACTTTCAAAAAATTCCAGTAAAAAAAATCATAATTTCAGCTTTGTGGTGGTTTTGGTTTTAAAAAGAGAAGGGATAGGGGAGTCAGAGATAGTTTCAGTCTTTGTGAGGCTGAGCTTTATAGTTTATCTGATTTGAAAGTAAGACACCCCAATGCAATAATATTATACAAGGTAACTTGAATTGTACATTCACAGACGTATTCTCAGCACTTCTAACTACTGGTTTGGCTCTCTGACAGGAAACATTTTGAGGCTCAGACATGGGCAGCTGGGCCATTTCACATTAATCTTAAAAAGCTTTCTGGAAATTATGGATTTTTGCTTTCAATTTTGAATGAATATAGTACACATATGTAAACTATGAAGCAATCTCGCAAATTCAAGTGGAAGCAGGACTATTGTCTATGTAAGAGGCTAACACTTTAAAAGCAAAATAAAATAAATAAGATGTATTTAAATAGGCATTTAAGTTAAGAATAAGGACAACTTGGAAATGCAGGGCGTGCTTCATAGGAGTTACTTGTAGATATTCACATCAATGGCAAAAAGTAAATCGGTGCAGAGAACGGATAAGTTAATTCCACAAAACAAATCTTCCTCTTTAGTTAAAAATGCTCTTACCACCAAAATTAAATGCAGTCGTTAGTTTTCCAGGTCACAGAGTCAATATAGTGACATAGGTCAAATTAATTGTATCGCCTGCTCACATCAGAATGGCTGACAGAATTAGAAACTATAAAATATCTAGAAAAACATTCTTGAGATGACCACAACTAAATAAGAGCTAATTTCAGTTTTATAGATAATTTGCATATAGCAATATATTCCAGTCTTACTCATTGTCTCAGTTTGAAGATTTATCTTGAACATAGTGTGGTTAGAGAAATCAGTATCATTTTATACAACATTGCTTGGTACAAAGTGACTGATAGTTCTAAGTCCTATACTTAAGTAGATGGGCTCCAGACCTTCATTTGTTTTTGTCAAATTAATTCTGGGATGTTCTGGTACCAATAAAAATTAGACTAAATTCTAATTTGAAATTTTTTTAGTAAAATAAAATTCCATTTCATTACAGTGAGATTTTAACTCTTTGTGTGTATGTCATATGCACATGCACATACATATTAACCCACATGACTAAGATGGAAAACTATAGAAGACATATACATTGTATTTAAATATTACAGAAGATCCTGACTCATGATGGCTCAACTTACAATTTTTTAATTTTATGATGGTGTGAAAGTTCTATGCATTCAGTATGCTCCCCAATGTAGGATGGGTTACCTTTGGAGAAATTCAACATAAATTAAAAATATAGAAAGTCAAAAACACTTTCAACTTACAATATTTTCAACTTATGATGGGTTTATCATTGAGAGGATCTGCACAGTATTAGGAGATACTAATAGATTTCTTGTATATTCAATAAACACAGTTTTCTTTTAGCATATGGAAAGATTTATTTTCTGTTATGAGCATAGTAAAGGTGTTAACTCTTTTGTACCTGAATCTATGACCCACTCATTTATTCAAAAATTATATTGTTAGCTTAATATATGCCAGCCACCTATATCTTCTGCATATATTATATTAGATTGTGTGCTTTTGTCATCACAAAAAGTTCAATAATAAAACCATATGATTGTAGCAGAATAATCCGTGTAAAATATTGTTTATTTCACATGTACCAGTTTATCATAAAGGATATCACAAGGGACGCAGATGCAGAGACACATGGGACGAGGTATGAGGGAAGGTGCAGGGCTGTCCCATTAACCTTTCCCTACACTCAGAAGCTGATCTCCACGTTGATGTTTATTCACATATTTTTATTTATTAAATAATTATTGGTGTCTGCTATACGCTAGATACTGTTTTAGACATGAGGGATGGGGTAGACCTGTGGACAAATTCATCAAAATCTCTTCCTTCAGAGTTTATATTTTGGTGGAGGAGAAACTGTAAGTTTTATAGTTGTGAATGATGGCAGTGCTGTAGAGAAAATCCGAGCAGGCTGAACACGGGTGCAGAAAATTGGTGGGGGGGTGGCAATTTACAATAAGGAATCCAGGTAGACTTTACTAAGTTGACACCGAATAGTGGCAATATCAGTAATGCACTTTCATTCCACTTTTAAGTGGTTAAGTGGTTAAAATATTTAATATTGAGCAGCTAAGTAGATATTTTATGTGGTAGCCTTCCAAAAATCCCAACGTCCTAACACCTAGAGCTTGCAAATATTAACAAATATGTTCAGTGATACTTTGCAGATGTGATTAAATCAAACATATCGAGATGGGGAAATTTTCCCAGATTATCAAGGTGGGCCTGATACAATCACATGAGTTCTTATAAAAATGATGCAGGAGGAGGCAGAGTCAGGAGAAGGCCATGTGATAACAGAAGAGGGAAGCCCAGAGACAGAAGATGCTACACCAGTGGCTTTGAAGAAGAAGGAAAGGGCCCTAAGCCAAGGAATACAGTTGACCTCTGGAAGTTAGAGAAGGCAAAGACATGAATCTGGGAGTCAGAAGGCACTAGCCCTGCTGACACTTTGATTTTAGCCCTGTAAGATTCATATGCTATTTATGATTGTTCAAATCCAAGAGTTCTGCACATAGTCTGTGTCTTATGAACACAGCAAAATGTACTGATTAAGAACCCAAGAGCCCCAATAGCTGGCTTGGAATTCCAGCCCTGCCACTTGCTATTTGTGAGACACAGTTATTTAACATATCTGTGCCTCATTGTACCTATACATTGTACATATACAATAATGATGACAGTAGTGCCTATGGCACAGGGATTTTACAAAGAGCTAGTATGTGTAAAATGTAGTAGAATTTTTGATATATGAGTTAAATAAGTAAACTGGGTTTAGAGGCAAACACTCAAGTTAATATTGTAGTTACATCATTTTATAGATCAGTAATGTGAGCCATGTAACTTATTTGAAACTTTGTTTTGTTAGCTGGCAATACTACTTGCAATACACTGTATGGCTATTTTGGGCATCACAAAAATCATATGAAATAGTAGAGTCTGGTTTTTCCATCCATCCATCCATTCATCCATCCATCCATCCATTCATTTACAAATATTTAATAAACATCTATTATGTGTCAGTCACTCTCATGAGTCCTAGAATTATAGTGAAGAATATTACAGACATATTCCTTTTCCTGGTGGCAATTTTATTCTAGTTAGGAACACAGAGAATAAGCAGGTAAATGAATAATTTCAGATATTGATGAGTATGCAATGAAGAAAAAATGGGAAACTCTGTCTCTGATGACTTTACATTTGAGCCAAGACCTGAATATTGAAATAAAGCTAATCATACTATGACATGAGAAAGTGGTTTCACAAAGAGAGGGCAGCAAGAAAAATTCAGTATCAATTTCAATGTTCAAAAAGTCAAAAGGTCAGTTTGGCTAAAGTACAGTGAATAAGGGAGAGGATACAAGATGAAATCAGAGAGTCAGACGTGGTCTGAAAACTTGGATTTTATTCTCTTTATAATGAAAACCAAAAAAAGTTTCAATGATACAAATTTATATATTTTTAAATTATGGTGGTTGTAGTGTGAGAGATATTTGAAGCAAACATATGTTCTTTATCTTAAAATATTTTTATTTTTTAATTGACACATTATACATATTTTTGAGGTACACTTTGATGTTTCTATGCATATATATTTTGTATAATGATCCAATCAGGGGAGTTGTGTATCCATTGCCTCTTGCATTTATTATGTCTTTGTGGTGAGAACATTCAAAATCATCACTTCTAGGAATTTTGTAATCTATAATATTATACTTTACTGTTAACTAGTTACCCTACTGTGCAATAGAACCCCAGAACTTATTCCTCTTAAGTGTAACTATGTACCCATTGACCAACTTCCTCTCATCTTCCCTCCCTTCCTAATCTCTGGTAGCCATTGTTCTACTTTCTGCTTCTGTATCATATATATTTAGAGTCCACATATGGGTAAGATCATGCATTCATATTTCTGCGTGTGGCTTGTTGGCTTATTTAACTTAACACGATGTCTTCCAGTTTCATCTACATTATTGCAAATGACAGGAGTTCATTCCTTTTTGTGACTGAGTAGTATTCCATTGTGTATATATACTACATTTTATCCATTCATCCATTGGTAGACACAGGTTGATTCCCTATCTTGGCTATTGCGAATAGTGCATCTGCATGGGGTTGCAGATATCTCTCTAACATACAGACTTCATTTCCTTTATGTACATACCCAGAATTGGGACTGCTGGTTCATATGCTGGTTCTATTTTTAGGGTTTTTTATTTTTAATAATGCCATTACTCTTTTTTCTTAATGGCTGTACTAGTTTAAAATCCCACCAATAGTCCTCAAAGGTGTTGCCTTTTAGCCATATCCTTGCCAAAAGTTGTTTTCTTTTGTGTTCTTTATTTTATTAGAAGCCTATTCATTCTCATTAGAAGCCTCTGCCATTCTCAGAGTATATTCAGATACATTTCCAGGAATGGGAAGACATGTTGCTTATAGAGGGAAAAAGGTGTATATCAATAACTATCTCTTTCTATGCAATTCCCTTTTTTTCATCTACCTATCATCTATCTACTTATATCTCCCATTTTATCTATAATAGATATAGATGAATTACAGTCCACAGGCTAAATCCTCCTGATACAACTATTTTTTTGTGAATATGGTTTTATTGGAACACAGCCATGCCGATTGTTTATTATTTGTATTTTCTATAGTTGGCAGGGTGGAGTGGTTATGGCAGAGACCAAATAATCTTCAATATCCCAAATCTTTACTATCTCAATAGAAAAAAAAAAAAAAAAGAAACAAAGAAACAAACAAAAAACCCTGCCAGCCTCTTTTTTAAACTTTGATTTTCCACAATACATTATTCATCCTTCTCTTGTCGTGGTCTTGAGGTGAAGTTCCCTAGCCTACCTTCCTCTCCTTCTTGCTCATTTACTACCAAACCTAATTTCAGCGTTTCCTTCATCTTTCTTGCCAGTGGCTGTGCTTCACTTTCTATACTTCGACATTTTTGGGTGGTCAATTATCCACATTTTAGCTTTGCCTGATGATTCTTTTGCTATATTCTAATTCACAGTTTTTGCAGGAACAATATATGTATGTTAAATCACATATTCAAGCACAACAGAAATCCATGCTGCCATTGAACTTCATGGACTTTTAATATTTGGATAGATTCAAAATGCAAATAAATTCCTTCTCTTCTTCGTTTTCCACTACATGTAGGTCTTTTAAAATTCGCATTGAGGATGAAGAAATCACATAGCTGGCAGGCATGTCGCTTCAAGCAGAGATCTCTTTTATTGGCAGTCATAATATAATAGAGTCTTAGAAAGAATATCTGTTTGCAGTGCATTCACAGATACTCCCCACATCTCCTCCCCACATCCATAATTTTAAATAGTCAACATCATGATGTCCCTTTGTTCTGTTACCAATCATTCTGCTGTATGGTTATGTAATAATGAGTGTGTTACTTATTTTTTCTGGACTTTAGTTTCCTCTGTCACAAAATGAGGAGTAAAATCAGATTGTCTCTAAAATTCCTTTCAACTCACAGTTTCTCTAATATATTTTGAAACGTCTAAAATTAAACCTTGTCCAAAACATGATCCTTGAGCAAATAGATGGTGAATATTAAATGAGTTCACTTCTTTACCAAGCCTCCTGTGCAAGATAACATGTCTGTACCACCTTCTCATGCTGGTGACACAAAGCTGCTGTTTTCAGTGGTCGCTGTTGAATGCATTCACTGCCTTGATCTCTTTGGAATAGTTCTCTTAACACACGTGTTCAGAACTAGCTGGAATCACATCTCATATCTGTGATTCTTTCAGAAATAAAAAACGTTCACACCCTGAAACAGCTCCTTTTTATTCCTGACAGAACAGCTAGGTCTCTGTAAATTCAGGAAGTTATCGAGTGTGCCTGCCAGGAGGTGGGGGATTTTGCAAATATTTTAAGTCAGATAATATTTTCTCACAAATGTAAACAAAATCCTCAGTTTACCATATGTTGTCTAGCACGGCAAAGGAAGAATAGACCCAAATGAAACAGTGGCCTTAAGAAAATCAAAACACCATAGTCACCTTTAAGAAGCACTGGATTCATCTTTCTACTTTGCCATAGCTTTCTTTAATCAGATGAAGGTAACAAGTTGATTAGGCTTTACAAGCATCAAGAAAAGTCAGAACCACTTAAACTGAAAAATAGGACTCAGGATGTAAATTATTCACAGTTCATTAGACTAAGACAAGCATTTCTCAAACATCTCTGTATGCTTGAGAAAAGCGACATATTGAACCCTATTTTACTGGGAGGCTCAAAATGGCAATTAACAGTCTTAAGCTGCATATAAAACCCAATATGAACTGCATTTACAAGAAAATTGTGTGAGAATCAAATTATGTTATCTTTGGTTTGAAGAACTAAGAAATAATTGCCAATAAGTATTCATGTATAGGACCAATTTTTTTGAAACAAGTTATTTTAATTACTACTAGTGTCAGGAGTACGTGAGGGTGATTTTATTAGATTTAATGTGTTTAGTGGAGCTGCCTGACTGTGGCTGCTATTCTTGACAAGACATTAGAATTTATTTTATACTTGCATTTTTCATCGCAGACTGCTGCTATAATAAAATTATATTTTAAGTTAATCTCTTATTTTGCAATACTTTTTAAAAACTTCTGCTGAAAAAACAGAGCTGAATGATGAATTGCACAGTAATATTTTTTAAAGCTGCAGAACATCTACTGAACTAGTAGGAAGCAAATAACGGACTTAACAGTTGTGAACTCCTCCCAATATTTGTATTAGATAATGTCTGTTTATATTAGATCACTTGATGATTATTCTACTCATTGTTTTTTCTACAGTCTCTGCTTTGACACAACTTTAGTAATTTGAAATTTCCTGATCCTTCAAGCACATTTCTCTGCCTTAAAGTCCCTACCCTCTACATGGCAAACAAACAAAAAAATGTTTGTAAGAGAAATGAAACAAAAACTAAAGTGTACATTAGGTCGTTGAAAGCAGACAAAACAAACTGGAAACTGTTTTTTACCATATGATGTGATAAGTTCTCTGAAAACTCACGCAGAAAGAGAGCATCATTCTTTGTGGCAAGCAGACTGAAAATTCAGTATGTCTGAGGTTGACATATGTGGACTTCTTTTCACCCCATCAAAAAGTTAACTGCTTTCTCACTCAGGGTTATTTTCTTGTTTCGGTCCTTGTAAATTTTCTTCACTCTGAACACCTAAAGGCTTGGCAAACATATACCTAGATTAACCTATTTACTTGCAGCTGTGAATAGAGCAAAACTCAAAGATTATAGTTCAATGTTTATATTAACATCATGTGATATAAATGAACACTTTGCTAGGTTTCCATTGACTATTAATTAGCAAGTTATTCTACAGTGAAAGAGCTTTCGGATGGTCTGGAGAAAAAGTCAGAACCTGAAATAGAAGTGAACTGCAGTTATAAAAATAAATCCCTAGAAAGAAGAGAAGAGAAAAGAGAGAAATGTTCTAATCTTACCTTCATCATAATCTTATTAGCGTTTTTCAGTGAGTAGTTCAAGTATCAGTCTATAGTCTTATGACTCTGTCTCATAAATATGTCAAGTGCAAAGTATAGTTATTTTAATAGTCTGTGTTGGTGGACCATCATGGATTTAATTAAGAGACAACTAGTGTATGAAATATGACACAAAAGCACAAGACTTAATGGAGAAATGTTTTACTGCAGATTTAAATCAGGGCCACAGACTTAATGATGATCCAGGCTCAGAAATCCTACTTAAATTTAATTAATGCAGACTAGTGCAGACCTGTTCATATAGGAAAAAAGAACACACAGACATAAAAAACATTAGTGATTTAAGATTCTCAAAGTACACTGCCTTATTTGTAAGGTTATGTGAACACGGGTTATTAATAGCTTATTGTTTTGCATTTTATTATGTGAGATATTTAGAATGTAAGCTATATTAAAGTATTTTAAAACATTATTTCTAGCCTCCTCATTTTCTGTGATAAAGCGCCACCTCCTTTACTTCTTAGCAAAAACAGCCAAAAACACAGAATGCAGTGTAAGCCATTTTGATCAGATAATGACTGAGAGAAATGTGATTTGATTTTATGTCTTTTCAAAAGGAGCATAGGTGTTATTTCTCTGAGCTCACCTCACATATAGGCATAAACAGAAGATGGACAAATAGATAATCTTCATATTTCACTTAGTATTTCTTGTTTTGTTGTTGCTTTTTTTTTTTTTACTAAAACCACTGAGTTGGAAAATATGGCATCTGTATTACCTATAACCTTACTATTATGATATAGAGAAACAATCACCAGGAATGTTGTAAATTTATTGAAAAGATACAATTTTTTA